>NW_019231285.1:0-2917 GCF_002742605.1 Olea europaea var. sylvestris
TATCTTATGAAGTTACTATGCTCTTTGAAGATTTCAACCTTACTAGGTTTGGGCTCCACAGAAGTATCAGGTTTCACTGGCTGCAAATAAGTCGTGCAAATATTAGAAAGAAGAATGTGTCTATTGCATATAAATATATAATCATACTCACTTGAAATTTAGACATGATTATCCCACGAGATGACAAAGGAAAGGATGCCTAAGCGTACTTCTGACTTTTCATTAGAAGGTGAAACAAAAAACATTTTACCACTTTGAGAAGAAGAAAAGCTAGAGAAAATAGTTCAAGACCACCAATTCAAAGATGCAAGTCTTACATCCAGAACACGAGATGATCACCTACAATCTAAAAAAATGGCATTACTTAATTCAGTAGCTGGCAAGACAGAAGATTGCAAAATATTGCTTCTTTGGAGGAAGATGAAAGTGGTGCAGCAAGAGCAAGTCTTGGCAATGATTTCTCATTGTTTGATGTGGGTACCTTGGAGAGAGAAATCACAGGGAATTTGATGGTGTGAGTGCTAATGTAGACTTAAAATTGACACTAGTGCCACCAAACATTAAAAAGAGAAGGCTCAAGATCGACTTTCCTATATACTCTACTCATTAAAATATTGAGGAACGCTACAACCACTTGAAGTATAGCGGCTTGTGAAGTGGGCAGCTCATTCAACCCACATGCACGGATTTTTTTGAATGAATAGTTAACATCACAAAGTTTGGTCACTCATAAACATAGAAATTCTCCAAAAATCACTATCTTATTAAAAAAGGCTGAAAAATTCTGAGGTAATCTAATGCTGAGTAATTAAATTAATTTTATTTTAGCGTAAAATTTGCTACTTAGAGTTCTCAATAAGCTCATCAATGGAAATGACTAATTTTTGAATTAACTTTTCTGTCTTTCTACCAAAAGAGAAAGGTAAATATAAACATTTTTAGGAGTTTCTTCTCTGCCTATCAATTGAATTAACCCAGTCTGGTTTCAATTTAAAGAGAAGAACATACCAAACTATGTCGATAAATGTAGTCTAGAGTTCTTTGAAAAGGGTAAAACCCATTTCAAACTGAAAAGTTACTTTCTCATAAAACAGCACAAGAAAAAGTTTATAAAGAATATTATTGTACTAAATTTGGCAAGACGAACTTTTATCTTGGCAAATAATGTTCACCTCCCAAGCGATGCTAAGGCAGCAAATCCAGTTGTTACAAACATGTAAGAGACATACACAGCTATGATTTGGAAGCTGCAACGCTCTTAGCGTTCCTCTCATAACTTCCCCCAGTCACAACATTTGGAATCCTCTTTTCCTTTAGATTCTCTAGATTTTAGTTGGTAAAACAGATCATCAGAAGATAATTCACTTTTATTTTGCATTTCATTTTTACATTTACTAACAAAAATTAGCCACAAACAATGCATAACAGCAAAAGAGTGCAGTACAATTTCACCCTGATACATTGGATCCTAAAAGTTACCAAAATTAGATATAGCTGATTCTCTATGAAATAAATTTTAGTAGAGTGTATGATACGGACAACCCCAGTAGAACACAACTTTTCAAAGATCCATCATTAGATTGAACAATTATTGAGGAAAGTTGGCTGCAGTCAGTGGGATGTCCAGATTGATTCAAACCTGAATACACTAGCTGTTAGGATAGCTGAATTACTGCACTCACCACTACAGCCAGCATTTCTCCATGAACTTCATTAATTTTTGGAGCAAATGCAGAACAAATGATGGTTGTACCTTCTGCTTCCAAAAATTCTCAAACTTTCCTCATTTAAAAATAGAGGGAGCGAAAAAATAAAAAATAAAAAACCTTTGGCATGTAACCAAAAGAGGCAACTTTATTATTTTCCGATTATGGAGAAACCAAATACTCCTAAACTCTATTATTCTGAATGGCACAACAAGCTATTTAGTAAAACCCAAAAATATTTGAAAATTTGGATCAAAATTATAAAATTTAGAACAAAAGATAACATTTAAACAGAAATTTGTTTACCGTAGAAACGGCTCTGATACTTGAGGTGGGTCCCGCAGTGGAAGCCGAGAAAGAATGAAAAACATGCAGGCGTTTACTAAGCAAAAGCGAATTGGAAGCACTTTTGAAGCCATTGAAGCTCGATGGAACTCTAAGCAGGTTTGTTTCATTGGGGATTGCAGTTTTGGCACCTCCAAACGACGTCGTCATGTAGTGGGGGATATAATTGGTGGATTGGTGTCGATGAAGAGGAAGAAGAAATGGTATAGTGGAGTGTAGGATTTTCTCTCGTTTGATTAGATGATTGTCACGTGCCTGACACGAGATTATATTTTTCATTTTGTTGGATATTATCATGTTCCACGCGCTTCTTTTATGGCTGAAAATTTACTCGCCCTTCAAACATTCTACACCTTGAACCCTGTTTGGTAACAATTTTTCACTCCAAAAAATTAATTTTTGATCTTTATCTGATTATTTCAACTGTCATTTTTTACTTCTTCACTCACGAATGAGACGTACTTTTCTTTCTAACGATCAAAAAATTAATTCTCATAATCACTACGGAACAAGCCTAACAAACAGGATCTTGTTGTATGCACAAAAAATACAACTTGATAGGATGTTGTGTGGCATCCTTTCATTGAGCACTGTCTTGTGAATACGGTGTTGACATTTGATGTAGTGCTATGGTGTCTGATACTTGTACAAGTAGCAAAATACTAACAAATAAGTTGAAAAAATATATATATATATCAAAAATAATTTCACATTGTAAATGAGAGCGGAGACAAATTACTTGGATGGATAGATTAATGTGTTTTCAGTTTTGGTTCCAATGGTTCATAAGCCTTTTCAAATTTTGAAAAAAGTAACTTAAAAAATGTAAAAATCTAAGAAACGAGAAAGAAGAAAATATGATTATA
>NW_019231286.1:0-2917 GCF_002742605.1 Olea europaea var. sylvestris
TTCCAATCGAATTGGACTAGCAATTCACCAAAAACGATCAAACCCAAAGTTATCATGAAATCAAAAACCACTTTTCATTGGTTCGATTCCAACCGAATTAGACTAGCATTTCTCCAAATACGAACAAACCCGAAGTTACCATAAAATCGAAAGCCACTTTTCATCGGTTCGATTCCAATCAAATTGGACTAGCAATTCGCCAAAAACGGATGAACCCGAAGTTATCATGAAATCAAAAACCACTTTTTATTGGCTCAATTCCAATCGAGTTAGACTAGCAATTTGCCGAAAACGATCAAACCCGAAGTTGTCTTGATATCAAAAACCACTTTCTATTGGCTCGATTCCAATCGAATTAGACTTGCAATTTACTAAAGACGAACAAACCCGATGTTATCACGAAATCGAAACCCACTTTTCATCGGCTTGATTCGAATTGAATAAGACTAGCAATTCGCCAAAAATGAACAAACCCGAAGTTATCATGAAATCAAAACCCCTTCTCATTAGCTCGATTCCAATCGAATTAGACTAGCAATTCACCGAAAATGATAGAATCCGAAGTTATCTTTAAATCAAAAAATACTTTTCATTGGCTCGATTCCAATCGAATTGGACTAGAAATTCATCAAAACGAACAAACCCGCAGTTATCATGAAATCAAAAACCACTTTTCAATGGCTCGATTCCAATCGAATTAGACTAGCAATTCGCTAAAGACGAGCAAACCTGATGTTATCATGAAATCAAAAACCACTTTTCATTGGTTTATCGAATTAGAAGAACAATTTCCCAAAGACGACTAAACCCGATGTTATTATGAAATCAAAAGCCACTTTTCATTGGCTCAATTCTAATCGAATTAGACTAGCAATTCGCCAAAAACAAACAAACCCGAAGTTCTCATGAAATCAAAACCACTTTTCATTGGCTCGATTCCAATCGAATTAGACTAGCAATTCGCCAATAATGAACAAACCCGATGTTATCAAGAAATCAAAAACCACTTTTCATTGGCTCGATTCAACCCGAATTTGACAAGTAATTTTACGAAAATGATCAAACCCGAAGTTATCATGAAATCGAAAGCCACTTTTCGTTGGCTCGAATCTAATCGAATAAGACTAGCAATTCTCCAAAAAGGAACAAACCCGAAGTTATCATGAAATCGAAAGACACTTTTCATCGATTCGATTACAATCTACTTAGACTAGCAATTCGCCAAAAATGAATGATCCCGAAGTTTTCATGAAATCAAAAACCACTTTTTATTGGCTCAATTCCAATCGAATTAGACTAGCAATACACCGAAAACAATCAAACCCGAAGTTATCAAGAAATCAAAAACCTCTTTTCATTAGCTCGATTCCAGTTGTACTAGACTAGTAATTTTCGAAAACGTTCAAATACGAAGTTATCGTGATATCAAAAATCTCTTTTCATTGGCTCGATTCCAATCGAATTAGACTAGCATTTCGCCAAAAATGAACAAAAACGAAGTTATCATGAAATCAAAAACAACTTTTCATCATCTCGATTCCAATCGAATTAAACTAGCAATTTGCCAAAGACGAACAAACCTAATGTTGTCATGAAATCGAAAACTACTTTTCATTGGCTCGATTCCAATCGAATTAGACTAGCATTTCGCAAAACATGAACAAACTCGAAGTTATCATGAAATCAAAAACCACTTTTCATTGGTTCGATTCCAATCGAATTGGACTAGCCTTTCTCCAAAAATGAACAAACTAGAAGTTATCATGAAATCGAAAGCCACTTTTGATTAGCTTGATTCCAATCTAATTAGACTAGCAATTCGCCAAAAATGAATAAATCCAAAGTTATAATGAAATTAAAAATCACTTTTCAATGGCTCGATTCCAATCGAATTAGACAAGCAATTTGTCGAAAATGATCAAACCCGAAGTTGTCATGAAATCAAAAACCACTTTCCATCGGCTCGATTCCAATAGAATTAGACTTGCAATTTGCCAAAGACGAACAAACCCGATGTTATCATGAAATCAAAAGCCACTTTTCGTTAGCTCGATTCTAATCGAATAAGACTAGCAATTCGCCAAAAACAAAAAAAAACTCGAAGTTATCATGAAATCATAACCACTTTTCGTTGGCTCGTTTCCAATCGAATTAGACTAGCAATTCACCGAAAACGATCCAACCCGAAGTTACCATGAAATCAAACACAACTTTTCATTGGCTAGATTCCAATCGAATTAGACTAGTAATAAGCCGAAAACTATCAAACCCGAAGTTATCATGAAATCCAAACCACTTTTTATTGGCTCGTTTCCAACTGAATTTGACAAGCAATTTTTCGAAAACGATCAAGCCTGAAGTTATCATGAAATTGAAAGCCACTTTTCATTGTCTCGATTCTAATTGAATAAGACTAGCAATTAGCCGTAAACGAACAAAGCCGAAGTTATCATGAAATCAAAAACCACTTTTCGTTGGCTCGATTCCAATCGAATTAGACTAGCAATTCTCCAAAAATGATGAAACCTGAAGTTATCATGGAATCAAAAACCTCTTTTAGTTGGCTCGATTCCAATCGAATTGGACTAGCAATTTTCCAAGACGATCAAATCCGAAGTTATCATAAAATCAAAAATCACTTTTCATTGGCTCGATTCCAATCGAATTAGACTAGCATTTCGCCAAAAATGAACAAACCCGAAGTTATCAAGAAATCAAAAATCACTTTTCATTGCCTCGATTTCAATCAAATTAGACTAGCAATTTGCCAAAGACGAAAAAACCCGATGTTGTCATGAAATCAAAAATTACTTTTCATTGGCTCGATTTCATCAAATTAAATTAGCAATTTGCCAAAGACGAACAAACCCGATGTTGCCATTAAATCAAAAACTACTTTTCATTGGCTCCATTCCAA
>NW_019231287.1:0-2917 GCF_002742605.1 Olea europaea var. sylvestris
CGGAGGCAATTTCGTCGTTTTTCGCGACGGTGTCGGAATGGGCACAAATTTGACTGATTGATCGAAAAAAAATCGCGCCGGGGGCAAATTCGTCATTTTTCGCGACGGTGTCGGAATCGGCTAAAATTTGACTGATTGATAGATGGGAAACAAAATCGCGCCGGGGGCAAATTCGTCATTTTGACGACGGTGTCGGAATGGGCTCACATTTGACTGATTGATCGGAAACAAAAATCGCGACAGGGGCGATTTCGTCATTTTTCGCGACGGTCTCGAAATTCGCTAAAATTTGACTGATCGATGGGAAACAATAATCGCGCCAGGAGCAATTTCGTCATTTTTCGCGACGGTGTCGGAATCGGCTAAAATTTGACTGATTGATCGGAAACAAAAATCGCGCCGAGGTCAATTTAGTCATTTTTCGCGACGGAGTTGGAATCGGCTCAAATTTGACTGATTGATCGGAACAAAAATCGTGCCGGGGGCAATTTCGTCGTTTTTCGCGACGGTCTCGGAATCGGCTAAAATTTGACCGATCGATGGGAAACAAAATCGCGCCGGGGGCAATTTCGTCATTTTTCAAGACGTTGTCGGAATGGGCTAAAATTTGAACGATTGATGGGAAGCAAAAATCGCGACGGAGGCAATTTCGTCATTTTTCACGACGGAGTCAGAATGGGATCAAATTTGACTGATTGATCGGAAACAAAAATCGCGCCGGGGGAAATTTCGCCATTTTTCACGACGGCGTTGGAATGGGCAAAAATTTGACCGATTGATCGAAAACAAAAATTGCGTCGGGGGCAATTTCGTCATTTTTCGCGACGGTGGCGGAATGGGCTCAAATTTGACTGATTGATCGGAAACAAAAATCGCGCCGAGGGCAATTTCGTCATTTTTCGCGACGGTGGCGGAATGGGCTCAAATTTGACTGATTGATCGGAAACAAAAATCGCGCCGAGGGCAATTTCGTCATTTTTCGCGACGGTGGCGGAATGGGCTCAAATTTGACTGATTGATCGGAAACAAAAATCGCGCCGAGGGCAATTTCGTCATTTTTCGCGACGATGTCGAAATCGGCTAAAATTTTACGGATTAGTCGTAAACAAAAATCGAGCCGGTGGCAATTTCGTCATTTTTCGCGACGGTGGCGGAATGGGCTCAAATTTGACTGATTGATCGGAAACAAAAATCGCGCCGGGGGCAATTTCATCATTTTTCGCGACGGTGTCGGAATGAGCTAAATTTTGACTGATTGATAGGAAAAAAATCGCGCTGGGGGCAATTTCGTCGATTTTCGCGACGGTCTCGAAATCGGCTAAAATTTGAATGATCCATGGGAAACAAAAATCGCACCGGGGGCAATTTCGTCAATTTTCGCGACGGTGTCGGAATCGGATAAAATTTGACTGATTGATCGAAAACGAAAATCGCTCCGGGGTCAATTTCGCCATCTTTCGCGACGGTGTTGGAATGGGCTTCAATTTAACTGATTGATCGGAAACAAAAATCGCGCCGGGGGCAATTTCGTCATTTTTCGCGACGATGTCGAAATCGGCTAAAATTTGACAAATTAATCGGAAACAAAAATCACGCCGAGGGCAATTTCGTCATTTTTCACGACGGTGTCGGAATGGGCTCAAATTTGACTGATTGATTGGAAACAAAAATCGTGACAGGGGCGATTTCGTCATTTTTCGCGACGGTCTCGAAATTGGCTAAAATTTGACCGATCGATGGGAAACAAAAATCGCGCCGGGAGCAATTTCGTCATTTTTCGCGACGGTGTCGGAATGGGTACAAAGTTGACTGATTGATCGGAAACAAAAATCGCGCCGGGGCAATTTCGTCATTTTTCGGGACGATGTCGAAATCGGCTAAAATTTGACAGATTAATTGGAAACAGAAATAGCGCCGGGGGCAATTTCGTCATTTTTCGCGACGGTGTCGGAATGGACTCAAATTTGACTGATTGATCGGAAACAAAAATCGTGCCGGGGGCAAATTCGTCATTTTTCGCGACGGTCTCGAAATCGGCTGAAATTTGACTGATCGATGGGAAACAAAATCGCGGCGGGGGCAATTTCGTCATTTTACGCGACGGTATCGGAATGGGCTAAAATTTGACCGATTAATGGGAAGAAAAAATCGCGACGGAGGCAATTTCGTCATTTTTCGCGATGGTGTCGGAATGGGATCAAATTTGACTGATTGATCGGAAACAAAAGCGCGCCGGGGGAAATTTCGTCATTTTTCACGACGGCATTGGAATGGGCAAAAATTTGACCGATTGATCGAAAACAAAAATTGCGTCGGGGGCAATTTTGTCATTTTTCGCGACGGTGTCGGAATCGGCTAAAATTTGACGGATTGATCGATGGGAAACAAAATCGCGCCGGGGGCAAATTCGTCATTTTGACGACGGTGTCGGAATGGGCTCACATTTGACTGATTGATCGGAAACAAAAATCGTGCCGGGGGCAATTCCGTCGTTTTTCACGACGGTCTCGGAATCGGCTAAAATTTGACCGATCGATGGGAAACAAAATCGCGCCGGGGGCAATTTCGTCATTTTTCGCGACGGTGTCGGAATGGATTAATTTGACCGATTGATGGGAAGCAAAAATCGCGACGGAGGCAATTTCGTCATTTTTCACGACGGTGTCAGAATGGGATCAAATTTGACTGATTGATCGGAAACAAAAATCGCGCCGGGGGAAATTTCGCCATTTTTCACGACGGCGTTGGAATGGGCAAAAATTTGACCGATTGATCGAAAACAAAAATTGCGTCGGGGGCAATTTCGTCATTTTTCCCGACGGTTTCGGAATCGACTAAAATTTGACTGATTGATGGGGAAAAAATCGCGCCGAGGGAAATTTGACTGATCGATGGGAAATAAAAATCGCCTCGGTGG
>NW_019231288.1:0-2917 GCF_002742605.1 Olea europaea var. sylvestris
AAATCGCACCAGGGGTAATTTTATCATTTTTCGTGACGGTGTCGGAATGGGTTGTAATTTGGCAGTTGATTGGAAATTGCCCACGAAATTGGACTCGGGGTACAGACCTGGGATCACGGGATTTTAGCTAAATGCCTTCGTTTGGACCTCCGAATAATTAATTTCCCTATTAATTAAATCAGTTTGAAGAAGTGCTTCACAGAAAATTAACAAAGCACAACCGCTCCAGGGGCAATTTTGTCATTCGCTGCAACGGTGTCGGAATTGGCCAAAATTTGGCAGGTTAATTGGGAACGGCCCGCGAAATTGGACTCAGGGCACGGACCCGGGATCACGGGATTTTAGACAAATTTCCTCTTTGGGCCTACGAATAATTAATTTGCCTATTAATTATGTCAGGTTGAAGAAGTGCTAGACAGAAAATTAACAAAGCAAAACCGCACCATGGACAATTTTGTCATTTTTCACGACGGTGTCGGAATGGGCCGAAATTTGACAGGTTAATGGAAAATGGCCCGCGAAATTGGACGTGGGGTACAGACCTGGGATCACGGGATTTTAGCCAAATTCCTTCATTTAGACCTCCGAATAATTAATTTCCCTATTAATTACGTCAGTATGAAGAAGTGCTTGACAGAAAATTAACAAAGCAAAACTGCTCTAGGGGCGATTTTGTCATTTGGCGCGACGGTGTCGGAATGGGCCGAAATTTGGCAGGTTGATTGGGAACGGCCCGCGAAATTGGACTCCGGGCACAAACCCGAGATCACGGGATTTTAGCCAAATTCCTTCGTTTGAGCCTTCGAATAATTAATTTCCTTATTAATTATGTCAAGTTGAAGAAGTGGTGAACAGAAAATTAACAAAGATAAACCGCAACAGGGGCAATTTTGTTATTTGGCGCCACGGTGTCGGAATGGGCCGAAATTTGGCAGGTTGATTGGAAACGGCCCGGGAAATTAGACTCGGGGCACGAACCCGAGATCATGGGATTTTAGCCAAATTCCTTCTGTGGGCCTCCGAATAATTAATTTGCCTATTAATTATGTCAGGTTGAAGAAGCGTTGGACAGAAAATTAACAAAGCAAAACCGCACCATGGGCAATTTTATCATTTTTCGCGACAGTGTCGAAATGGGCCAAAATTTGGCAGGTTGATTGGAAATGGCCCGCGAAATTGGACTCGAGGCACAGACCCAGGATAACGGGATTTTAGTCAAATTCCTTCGTTTGTGCCTCGGAATAATTAATTTCCTTATTAATTATGTCAGGTTGAAGAAGTGCTGGATAGAAAATCTATAATGCAAAACCGCACCAGGGGCAATTTTGTCATTTTTCGCGACAGTGTCGGAATGGGCCGAAATTTAGCAGGTTGATTAGAAACGGCCCACGAAATTGGACTAGGTGCATAGACCCGGGATCACAGGATTTTAGCCAAATTCCCACGTTTGGACCTCCGAATAATTAATTTGCCTATTAATTATGTCAGGTTGAAGAAGTGCTGAAAAGATAATTAACAAAGTAAAATCGCACCATGGGCAATTTTATCATTTTTCGCGACAGTGTCGGAATGGGCCGAAATTTTGCAGGTTGATTGGAAACGGCCCGCGAAATTGGACTCGAGGCACAGACCCAGGATAACGGGATTTTAGTCAAATTCCTTCGTTTGTGCCTCGGAATAATTAATTTCCTTATTAATTATGTTAGGTTGAAAAAG
This sequence comes from Olea europaea var. sylvestris, assembly GCF_002742605.1. NCBI lineage: Eukaryota > Viridiplantae > Streptophyta > Magnoliopsida > Lamiales > Oleaceae > Olea > Olea europaea. The sequence goes on from NW_019231288.1 coordinate 1,717, forward strand.
TGCTGGACAGAAAATTTACAAAGCAAAATCGCACCAGGGGCAATTTTGTCATTTTTCGTAATGGTATCGGAATGGGCCGAAATTTTGCAGGTTGATTGGAAACGGCCCGCGAAATTGGAGTCGGGGCACGGACCCGGGATCATGGGATTTTAGCCAAATTTCTTCATTGGGCCTACGAATAATTAATTTCCCTATTAATTATGTCAGGTTGAACAAGTGCTAGAAAGAAAATTAACAAAGTAAAACTGTACCATGGGCAATTTTGTCATTTTTCGCGACGGTGTCAAAATCGATCGAAATTTGGCAGGTTGATTGGAAACGGCCTGCGAAATTGGACTTGAGGGACATACCCGGGATAATGGGATTTTAGCCAAATTCTTTCGTTTGGGCCTCCAAATAATTAATTTCCTCATTCATTATGTCAGGTTGAAGAAGTGCTAGACAGAAAATTAACAAAGCAAAACCGCACCAGGGGCAATTTTGTCATTTTTAGCGACAGTGTCGGAATGGGCCGAAATTTGGAAGGTTGATTGGAAACGGCCCGCGAAATTTAACTCGGAGCACTGACCTTGGATCTTGGGATTTTAGCCAAATTCCTTCGTTTGGAACTCCAAATAATTAATTTCCCTATTAATTATGTCAGGTTGAAGAAGTGCTGGACAAAAAATTAATGAAGTAAAACCGCACCGTGGGTAATTTTGTTATTTTTCGCGACGGTGTCGGAATGGGCCAAAATTTGGCAGGTTAATTGGAAACGGCCCGTGAAATTGGACTTGGGTCACATACTTAGGATCACGGGATTTTAGCCAAATTCCTTCATTTGGGCCTCCGAATAATTAATTTCCTTACTAATTATGTCAAGTTGAAGAAGTGCTGGACAGAAAATTATCAATGTAAAACCGCACCAGGGGCAATTTTGTCATTTTTTGCGACGGTGTCGGAATGGGCAGAAATTTGGATGGTTGATTGCAAACGGCCCGCGAAATTTGACTCGGGGCACAGACCCTGGATCACGAGATTTCGGCATAATTCCTTCGTTTGGAACTCCGAATAATTAATTTCCCTATTAATTATGTCCGGTTGAAAAAGTGCTGAACAGAAAACTAACGAAGTAAAACCGCACAAGGGGCAATTGTCTCATTTTTCGCGATGGCATCGGAATGGGTAGAAATTTGGCAGGTTCATTGGGAATGGCCCGCGA
>NW_019231289.1:0-2917 GCF_002742605.1 Olea europaea var. sylvestris
AAAGTACTTATGGGCCCAAAACGGACACCGTGTGCAAAAGTTACGCTCCATTCTTCGAACGTCGATAATCCAAGCGTTCCAAAGATGCAAGGGCTCATTCTTTTGAAAAATGCCCGAAATCCCTTATACGTCACGACGAAGTTGTGAGTTCAATCCAAAACCGTCGCTACATTTCCAAAAAGTACTTATGGGCCCAAAAGGGACACCGTGTGCAAAAGTTACGCTCAATTCTTCGATTTCCGACAATCCAAGCGTTCCAAATATGCAAGTGCACATTCTTTCGAAAAATGGCCAAAATCCCTTATACGTCACGACGAAGTAGTGAGTTCAATCCAAAACGATCGCTACATTTCCAAAAAGTACTTATGGGCCCAAAAGGGACACCGTGTGCAGAAGTTACGCTCAATTCTTCGAAATCCGACAATCCAAGTGTTCCAAATATGCAAGTGCTCATTCTTTCGAAAAATGCCCGAAATCCCTTATACGTCACGACGAAGTTGTGAGTTCAATCCAAAGCGATCGCTACATTTCCAAAAAGTACTTATGGGCCCAAAAGGGACACCGTGTGCAAAAGTTACGCTCAATTCTTCGATTTCCGACAATCCAAGCGTTCCAAATATGCAAGTGCTCATTCTTTCGATAAATACTCGAAATCCCTGATACGTCACGACGAAGTTGTGTGTTCAATCCAAAACGGCCGCTACATTTCCAAAAAGTACTTATGGTCCCAAAACGGACACAGTGTGCAAAAGTTACGCTCAATTCTTCAAACGCCGACAATCGAAACGTTTCAAATATGCAAGGGCTCATTCTTTCGAAAAATGCCCGAAATCCCTTATACGTCACCATGAAGTTGTTAGTTCAATCCAAAACGGTCGCTACATTTCCAGAAAGTACTTATGGGCCCAAAACTGACACCGTGTGCAAAAGTTACACTCAATTCTTCGAACGCTGACAATCCAAGCTTTCCAAATATGCAAGGGCTCATTCTTTCGAAAAATGCCCGAAATCCCTTATTCGTCACGACGAAGTTGTGAGTTCAATCCAAAACGGTCGCTACATTTCCAAAAAGTACTTATGGGCCCAAAACGGACGCCGTGTGCAAAAGTTACGCTCAATTCTTTGAACGCCGACAATCCAAGCGTTCCAAATATGCAAGTGCTCATTCTTTCAAAAAATGGCCAAAATCCCTTATACGTCACGACGAAGTTGTGAGTTCAATCCAAAACGATCGCTACATTTCCAAAAAGTGCTTATGGGCCCAAAAGGGACACCGTGTGCAGAAGTTGCGTCCAATTCTTCGAACGCCGACAATCTAAGGGTTCCAAATATGCAAGTGCTCATTCTTTCGAAAAATGCCCGAAATCCCTTATACGTCACGGCGAAGTTGTGAGTTCAATCCAAAACGGTCGCTACATTTCCAAAAAGTACTTATGGGTCCAAAACGGACACCGTGTGCAAAAGTTACGGTCAATTCTTCGAACGTCGACAATCCAAGCGTTCCAAATTTACAAGTGCTCATTCTTTCAAAAAATGGATAAAATCCCATATACGTCACGATGAAGTGGTGAGTTCAATCCAAAACGGTCGCTACATTTCCAAAAAGTACTTATGGGCCCAAAACTGACACCGTGTGCAAAAGTTATGCTCAATTCTTCGAACGCCGACAATCCAAGCGTTCCAAATATGCAAGGGCTCATTCTTTCGAAAAATGCCCGAAATCCCTTATACGTCACTGCGAAGTTGTGAGTTCAATCCAAAGCGATCGCTACATTTCCAAAAAGTACTTATGGGCCCAAGAGGGACACCGTGTGCAAAAGTTACGCTCAATTCTTCGATCGCCGACAATCCAAGCGTTCCAAATATGCAAGTGCTCATTCTTTCGATAAATACCCGAAATCCCTGATACGTCACGACGAAGTTGTGTGTTCAATCCAAAACGGTCGCTACATTTCCAAAAAGTACTTATGGGTCCAAAACGGACACCGTGTGCAAAAGTTACGGTCAATTCTTCGAACGTCGACAATCCAAGCGTTCCAAATTTACAAGTGCTCATCTTTCGAAAAATGGATAAAATCCCATATACGTCACGACGAAGTGGTGAGTTCAATCCAAAACGGTCGCTACATTTCCAAAAAGTACTTATGGGCCCAAAACTGACACCGTGTGCAAAAGTTACGCTCAATTCTTCGAACGCCGACAATCCAAGCGTTCCAAATATGCAAGGGGTCATTCCTTCGAAAAATGCCCGAAATCCCTTATACGTCACGACGAAGTTGTGAGTTCAATCCAAAACCGTCGCTACATTTCCAAAAAGTACTTATGGGCCCAAAAGGGACACCGTGTGCAAAAGTTACGCTCAATTCTTCGATTTCCGACAATCCAAGCGTTCCAAATATGCAAGGGCTCATTCTTTCGATAAATACCCGAAATCCCTGATACGTCACGACGAAGTTGTGTGTTCAATCCAAAACGGCCGCTACATTTCCAAAAAGTACTTATGGGCCCAACAGGGACACCGTGTGCAAAAGTTACACTCAATTCTTCGAACGCCGACAATCCAAGCGTTCCAAATATGCAAGGGCTCATTCTTTCGAAAAATGCCCGAAATCCCTGATACGTCACGACGAAGCTGTGTGTTCAATCCAACACGGCTGCTACATTTCCAAAAAGCACTTATGGGCCCAAAAGGGACACCGTGTGCAAAAGTTACGCTCAATTCTTCGATTTCCGACAATCCAAGCGTTCCAAATATGCAAGTGCTCATTCTTTCGATAACTACCCGAAATCCTTGATACGTCACGACGAAGTTGTGTGTTCAATCCAACACGGCTGCTACATTTCCAAAAAGTACTTATGGGCCCAAAACGGACACCGTGTGCAAAAGTTACACTCAATTCTTCGAACGTCGACAATC
>NW_019231290.1:0-2917 GCF_002742605.1 Olea europaea var. sylvestris
CCCTTGTACGTCACGACGAAGTTCAGAGTTCAACCCAAAACTGTTGCTACATTTCCAAAAAGTACTTATGGTACCAAAACGGATTCCGGGTGCAAAAGTTGCGTTCAATTCTTCGTACGTCGACAATCCAAGCGTTCCAAATATGCAAGTGCTCATTCTTTCGAAAAATTGCCGAAATCCCTCATACGTCATGAAGAAGTTGTGAGTTAAATCCTAAACGGTCGCTATATTTCCAAAAAGGACTTACGGGCCCAAAACGGACACCGGGTGCAAAAGTTACGCTCAATTCTTTGTACGTCGACAATCCAAGCGTTCCATATATGCAAGTGCCCACACTTTTGAAAAATGACCGAAATCCCTGATACGTCAAGAGGAAGTGGTGAGTTCAATCCAAAACGATCGCTGCATTTCCAAAAAGTACTTATGGTCCCAAAAATGGACACCGTGTGCAAAAGTTACGCTCAATTCTTCGTACGCCGGCAATCCAAGCGTTCCAAATATGCAAGTGCTCACTCTTTCGAAAAATGGCCAAAATCTCTCATACGTCACGACAAAGTTGTGAGTTCAACCCAAAATGGTCGCTACATTTCCAGAAAGGACTTACGGGCCCAAAACGGACACCGGGTGCAAAAGTTGCGCTCAATTCTTCGTACGTCGACAATCCGAGCGTTCCAAATATGCAAGTTCTCACTCTTTCGAAAAATGGCCAAAATCTCTCATACGTCACGACAAAGTTGTGAGTTCAACCCAAAATGGTCGCTACATTTCCAGAAAGGACTTACGGGCCCAAAACGGACACCGGGTGCAAAGGTTTCGCTCAATTCTTCGTACGCCGACAATCCAAGCGTTCCAAATATGCAAGTGCTCATTCTTTCGAAAAATGGCCGAAATCCCTCATTCATCATGAAGAAGTAGTGAGTTAAATCCTAAACGGTCGCTACATTTCCAAAAAGGACTTACGGGCCCAAAACGGACACCGGGTGCAAAAGTTACGCTCAATTCTTTGTACGCCGACAATCCAAGCGTTCCAAATATACAAGTGCTCACATTTTCGAAAAATGACCGGAATCCCTCATACGTCACGACGAGGAGGTGAGTTCAATCCAAAACGGTCGCTACAATTCCAAAAAGGACTTACGGGCCCAAAACGGACACCGAGTGCAAAGGTTTCGCTCAATTCTTCGTACACCGACAATCCAAGCGTTCCAAATATTCAAGTGCTCATTCTTTCGAAAAATGGCCGAAATCCCTAATACGTCACGAAGAAGTTGTGAGTTAAATCCTAAACGGTCGCTACATTTCCAAAAAGGACTTACGGGCCCAAAATGGACACCGGGTGTAAAAGTTACGCTCAATCCTTTGTACGCCGACAATCCAAGCGTTCCAAATATGCAAGTGCTCAAACTTTCGAAAAATGATCGAAATCCCTGATACGTCACGTGGAAGTGGTGAGTTCAATCCAAAACGGTCGCTACATTTCCAAAAAGTACTTATGGTCCCAAAACGGACACCGTGTGCAAAAGTTACGCTCAATTCTTCGTACGCCACCAATCCAAGCGTTCCAAATATGCAGGTGCTCCCTCTTTCGAAAAATGGCCAAAATCCCTCATACGTCACGACGAAGTTGTGAGTTCAACCCAAAACGGTCTCTACATTTCCAAAATGTACTTATGGTCCCAAAACGGACACCGGGTGCAAAAGTTACGCCCAATTCTTCTTACTCCGACAACCCAAGCGTTCCAAATATGCAGGTGCTCACTCTTTCGAAAAATGGCCAAAATCCCTCCTACGTCACGACGAAGTTGTGAGTTCGACCCAAAACGGTCGCTACATTTCCAAAAAGTACTTATGGTCCCAAAACGGACACCGGGTGCAAAAGTTACGCTCAATTCTTCGTACGTCGACAATCCAAGCGTTCCAAATATGCAAGTGCTCATTCTTTCGAAAAATGGCTGAAATCCCTCGCACGTCACGACGAAGTTGTGAGTTCAACCCAAAACTATCGCTACATTTCCAGAAAGTACTTATGGTCCCACAATGGACACCGGGTGCAAAAGTTGTGCTCAATTCTTCGTACGTCGACAATCCAAGCGTTCCAAATATGCAAGTGCTCAAACTTTCAAAAAATAACCGAAATCCCTGATACGTCACGTGGAAGTGGTGAGTTCAATCCAAAACGGTCGCTACATTTCCAAAAAGTACTTATGGTCCCAAAATGGACACCGTGTGCAAAAGTTATGCTCAATTCTTCGTACGCCGCCAATCCAAGCGTTCCAAATATGCAGGTGCTCCCTCTTTCGAAAAATGGCCAAAATCCCTCATACGTCACGACGAAGTTGTGAGTTCAACCCAAAACGGTCGCTACATTTCCAAAATGTACTTATGGTTCCAAAACGGACACCGGGTGCAAAAGTTACACTCAATTCTTCTTACGCCGACAATCCAAGCGTTCCAAATATGCAGGTGCTCACTCTTTCAAAAAATGGCCAAAATCCCTCCTACGTCACGACGAAGTTGTGAGTTCAACCCAAAACGGTCGCTACATTTCCAAAAAGTACTTATGGTCCCAAAACGAACACTGGGTGCAAAAGTTACGCTCAATTCTTCGTACGTCGACAATCCAAGCGTTCCAAATATGCAAGTGCTCATTCTTTCGAAAAATGGCCGAAATCCCTCGCACGTCACGACGAAGTTGTGAGTTCAACCCAAAACTGTCGCTACATTTCCAGAAAATACTTATGGTCCCAAAATGGACACCGGGTGCAAAAGTTGTGCTCAATTCTTCGTACGTCGACAATCCAAGCGTTCCAGATATGCAAGTGCTCATTCTTTCCAAAAATGGCCGAAATCCCTCGTACGTCATGATGAAGTTGTGAGTTAAATCCACAACGGTCGCTACATTTCCAAAAAGTACTTA
>NW_019231291.1:0-2916 GCF_002742605.1 Olea europaea var. sylvestris
CACTTTTCATTGGCTCGATTCCAATCAAATTAGACTAGCTATCCGCCAAAAATGAACAAACCCGAAGTTATCATGAAATCAAAAACCACTTTTCATTCGCTCGATTCCAATCGAATTAGACTAGCAATTCACCAAAAATGAACAAACTCGAAGTTATCGTGAAATCAAAAACCACTTCTCATTGGCTCGATTCCAATCGAATTAGACTAGAAATTCGCCAAAAACGAACAAAAATGAAGTTATCGTGAAATCAAAAACCACTTCTAATTGGCTCAATTCCAATCGAATTAGACTAGCAATTCGCCAAAAACAAACAAATCCGATGTTGTCATTAAATCTAAAACCACTTTTCATTGGCTCGATTCCAATCGAATTAGACTAGCTATTCGCCAAAAATGAAAAAACCCGAATTTATCTTGAAATCAAAAACCACTTTTCTTTGGCCCGATTCCAATCGAATTAGACACGCTATCCACAAAAATCGAACAAACCCGAAGTTATCGTGAAATTAAAAACCACTTTTCATTGGCTCGATTCCAATCGAATTAGACTAGCTATCCGCCAAAAACTAGAAAACCCGAAGTTATCATGAAATCAAAAACCACTTTTCATTGGCTCGATCCCAATCGAATTAGACTAGCAATTCGCCCAAAATGAACAAACCCGAAGTTATCGTGAAATAAAAAACCACTTCTCATTGGCTCGATTCCAATCGAATTAGACCAGAAATTCACCAAAAACGAACAGACGCGAAGTTATCTGAAATAAAAAATCACTTTTTATTGGCTCGATTCAAATCTAATTAGACTTGTAATTCGCCAATAAACGAACAAACCCGAAGTTATCAAGAAACCAAAAACCACTTTTCATTGCCTCGATTCCAATCGAAGTAGACTGGCTATTTGCCAAAAATGAACGAACCCGAAGTTATCATGAAATTAAAAACCACTTTTCATTGGCTCTATTCAAATGGAATTAGACTAGCAATTCGCTGAAAACAAACAAACCCGAAGTTATCATGAAGTCAAAAACCACTTTTCATTCGCTCGATTCCAATCGAATTACACTTGCAATTCGTCAAAAAGGAACAAACCCGAAGTTATCATGAAATCAAAACCCACATTTCATTGGCTCGAGTCCAAACGAATTAGACGACCAATTCCCCAAAAAACTAGCAAACCCAAACTTATCATGAAATCGAAAATCTCTATTCATTAGCTCGATTCCAATCGAATTAGACTAGTAATTTGCCAAAAACGAACAAACCCGAAGTTATCATGAAGCTAAAAACAACTTTTCATTGGTTCGATTCCAATCGAATTAGACTAGCTATCCGCCAAAAACTAACAAACCCGAAGTTATCATAAAATCAAAAACCACTTTTCATTGGCACGATTCCAATCGAATTAGACTAGCAATTCACCAAAAAAGAACAGACTCGAATTTATCATGAAATGAAAACCCAATTTTGATTGGGTCGATTCCAAGCGAATTAGACTAGCAATTCGTCAAAAACAAACAAACCCGAAGTTATCATGAAATCAAAAACAACTTTTCAATGAGTCGATTCCAATCGTATTAGACTAGCAATTCGCCAAAAATGAACAAAGCCAAAGTCATCACAAAATCAAAAGCCACTTTTCATTGGCTCGATTCCAATCGAATTAGACTAGCACTTCGTCAAAAATGAACAAACCCGAAGTTGTTATTAAATCTAAAACCTCTTTTCATTGGCTCGATTCCGATCGAATTAGACTAGCAATTCACCAAAAATGAACAAACTCAAAGTTGTCATAAATCAAAAACCACTTTTCATTGGTTCGATTCAAATTGAATTACACTAGCAATTCGTCAAAAAATGAACAAACACGAAGTTATCATTTAATCGAAAACAACTTTTCAATGGCTCGATTCCAATCGAATTAGACAAGCAATTCGTCAAAAACGAACAAAGCCGAAGTCATCATTAAATCAAAAGCCACTTTCATTGGCTCGATTCCAATTGAATTAGACTAGCAATTCGCCAAAAACAAACAAACCCGTAGTTGCCATTAAATCTAAAATCACTTTTCGTTGGCTAGATTCCAATCAAATTAGACTAGCAATTCCCCAAAAATGAACAAACTCGAAGTTATCAAAAATCAAAAACCACTATCCATTGGCTCGATTCAAATCTAATTAGACTTGCAATTCACCAAAAAAAGAACAAACCCGAAGTTATCAAGAAACCAAAAACCACTTTCATTGCCTCGATTCCAATCGAAGTAGACTAGCTATTCGCCAAAAACGAACGACCCCGAAGTTATCAAGAATTTAAAAACCACTTTTCATTGGCTCTATTCCAATCGAATTACACTAGCAATTCGCCCAAAACGAACAAACCGGAAGTTATCATGAAATCAAAAACTACTTTTCATTCGCTCGATTCAAATCGAATTAGACTAGTAATTCGCCAAAAATGAACAAACACAGAGTTATCATGAAATCAAAACCCACGTTTCATTGGCTCGATTCCAATCGAATTAGACGACCAATTCGCCAAAAAACGAACAAACCCGAAGTAATCAAGAAACCAAAAACCACTTTTCATTGCCTCGATTCCAATTGAAGTGGACTAGCTATCCGCAAAAAATGAACAAACCCCGAAGTTATCATGAAATTAAAAACCACTTTTCATTGACTCGATTCCAATCGAATTAGACAAGCAATTCGCCAAAAATGAACAAACCCGAAGCTATCAAGAAATCTAAAACCACTTTTTTTTGGCTCCATTCTAAACAAATTAGACTAGATATCGCCAAAAATGAACAAACTCGAAGTTATCATGAAATCTAAAATCACTTTTCGTTGGCTCGATTCCAATCGAATTAGACTAGCAATTCGCCAAAAATGAACAAACCCGAAGTTATCATGAAA
>NW_019231292.1:0-2916 GCF_002742605.1 Olea europaea var. sylvestris
TTCCTATCAACTTGCCAAATTTTAGCCCATTCCGACACCGTCGCGAAAAATGACGAAATTGCCCCTGCAGCGATTTTTGTTTCTGATCAACTTGTCAAATTTCTGCTCATTCTGACACCGTCGCGAAAAATGAAGGAATTTCCCCCGGCGCAATTTTCGTTTCCCATCAACCTGCAGAATTTTAGCCCATTCCGACACCGTCGCGAAAAATGACGAAATTGCCCCTGGCACGATTTTTGTTTCCGATCAACCTGTCAAATTTTAACCCATTCGACTCCGTCATGAAAAATGACTAAATTGCCCCGGGGGCCATTTTTGTTTATGATCAACCTGTCAAATTTTAGCCCATTCCGACACCGTCGTAAAAAATGAAGAAATTTCCCCCGGCACAATTTTTGTTTCCCATCAACCTACCGAATTTTAGCCCATTCCGACACCGTCGCGAAAAATGACGAAATTGCCCCGGGCGCGATTTTTTTTCCGATCAACCAGTCAAATTTTAGCCCATTCGACTCCGTCGCGAAAAATGACTAAATTGCCCCTGGGGCGGTTTTTGTTTCCGATCAACCTGTCAAATTTTAGCCCATTCCGACACCGTCGCGAAAAATGACGAAATTGTCCCTGGCGCGGTTTTTGTTTCCGATCAACCTGTAAAATTTTAGCCCATTCCGACACCGTCTCGAAAAATGACTAAATTGTCCCTTGGGCGATTTTTGTTTCCGATCAACCTATAAAATTTTAGCCCATTCCGACACCGTCGCGAAAAATGACGAAATTGCCCCGGGCGCGATTTTTTTTCCGATCAACCAGTCAAATTTTAGCCCATTCGACTCCGTCGCGAAAAATGACTAAATTGCCCCTGGGGCGGTTTTTGTTTCCGATCAACCTGTCAAATTTTAGCCCATTTCGACACCGTCACGAAAAACGACGAAATTGCCCCTGGCACGGTTTTTTTTTCGATCAGCCTGTCAAATTTGAGCGCATTTCGACACCGTGGCGAAAAATGACGAAATTGCCCCCGGTGCGATTTTTGTTTCCGATCAACCTGTCAAATTTTAACCCATTCCGACACCGTAGCGAAAAATAACGAAATTACCCCTGCCACGATTTTTATTTTCGGTCAACCTCTCAAATTATAGCCCATTTCGACACCGTCGCGAAAATGAAGAAATTTCCCCCTGCGCAATTTCTGTTTCCCATCAACCTGTAGAATCTTAGCCCATTCCGACACCGTCGCGAAAAATGACGAAATTCCCCCTGCCACGATTTTTGTTTCCGATCAACCTGTCAATTTTTAGCCCATTCCGACACCGTCGCGAAAAATGACGAAATTCCCCCTGCCACGATTTTTGTTTCCGATCAACCTGTCAATTTTTAGCCCATTCCGACACCGTCGCGAAAAATGACGAAATTCCCCCTGCCACGATTTTTGTTTCCGATCAACCTGTCAATTTTTAGCCCATTCCGACACCGTCGCGAAAAATGACGAAATTCCCCCTGCCACGATTTTTGTTTCCGATCAACCTGTCAATTTTTAGCCCATTCCGACACCGTCGCGAAAAATGACGAAATTCCCCCTGCCACGATTTTTGTTTCCGATCAACCTGTCAATTTTTAGCCCATTCCGACACCGTCGCGAAAAATGATGAAATTGTCCTCGGCGCGATTTTTGATTCCGATCAACCTGTGAAATTTTAGCCCATTTCGACACCGTCGCAAAAATGACGAAATTGCCCCTAGCGCAGTTTTTGTTTCCGATCAACCTGATAAATTTTAGCCCATTCCGACACCGTCGCGAAAAATGACGAAATTGCCCCCGGCACGATTTTTGTTTCCGATCGACTTGTCATATTTTAGCCCATTCCGACACCGTCGCGAAAAATGACAAAATTGCGCCTGGCCCGATTTTTGTTTCCGATCAACCAGTCAAATTTTAGCCCATTCCGACACCATCGCGAAAAAAGACGAAATAGCCCCCGGCGCGATTTTTGCTTCCAATCAACCAGCCAAATTTCAGCTCATTCCGACACCGTCGCGAAAAATGATGAAATTGCCCCCGGCGCGATTTTTGTTTCCGATCAACCTGTCAAATTTTAGCCCATTTCGACACCGTCACGAAAAATGACGAAATTGCCCCTGGCACGGTTTTTTTTTCGATCAGCCTGTCAAATTTGAGCACATTTTGACACCGTGGCGAAAAATGACGAAATTGCCCCCGGTGCGATTTTTGTTTCCGATCAACCTGTCAAATTTTAGCCCATTCCGACACCGTCGCGAAAAATAACGAAATTGCCCCTGGCACGATTTTTGTTTCCGATGAACCTGTCAAATTTTGGCCCATTCGACTCCGTCGCGAAAAATGACTAAATTGCCCTTGGGGCGGTTTTTGTTTCCGATCAACCTATCAAATTTTAGCCCATTTCGACACCGTCGCGAAAATGAAGAAATTTCCCCTGCGCAATTCCTGTTTCCCGTCAACCTGCAGAATTTTAGCCCATTCCGACGCCGTCGCGAAAAATAACGAAATTGCCCCTTGCACGGTTTTTATTTCCGATCAACTTGTCAAATTTTAGCCCATTCAGACACCGTCGCGAAAAATGACGAAATTGCCTCTGCCGCAGTTTTTGTTTCCGATCAACCTGCAGCGATTTTTGTTTCCGATCAACCTGTCAAATTTCTGCCCATTCTAACACCGCCATTCTGACACCGTCGCGAAAAATGAAGAAATTTCCCCCGGCGCAAGTTTCGTTTCCCATCAACCTGCAGAATTTTAGCCCATTCCGAAATCGTCGCGAAAAATGATAAAATTGCCCCTGGCGCGGTTTTTGTTTCTGATCAACCTGTCAAATTTTAGCCCATTCAGACACCGTCGCGAAAAATGACGAAATTGCCTCTGCCGCAGTTTTTGTTTCCGAT
>NW_019231293.1:0-2916 GCF_002742605.1 Olea europaea var. sylvestris
GGGGCGCAGACCCGGGATCACGGGATTTTAGCCAAACTCCTTCGTTTGGGCCTCCGAATAATTAATTTTCGTATTAATTATGTTAGGTCGAAAAAGTGCTGGACAAAAAATCAACAAAGAAAAATCGCACCTGGGGCAATTTTGTCATTTATCGTAACGGTGTCGGAATAGACCGAAATTGGGAAGGTTGATTGGAAACGGCCTGCGAAATTGGACTCGAGGCACAGACCCGGGATCATGGGATTTTAGCCAAATTATTTCGTTTGGGCCTCTGAATAATTAATTTCCTTATTAATTATGTCAGGTTGAAGAAGTGTTGTACAGAAAATTAACAAAGCAAATTCGCACCAGGGGCAATTTTGTAATTTGTCACGACGGTGTAGGAATGGGCCAAAATTTAGCAGGTTGATTGGAAACGGCCCGTGAAATTGGACTCAGGGCACAGACCCGGGATCACGGAATTTAAGCCAAATTCCTTCGTTTGGGCCTCCGAATAATTAATTTCCTCATTAATTCTGTCAAGTTGAAGAAGTGCTGAATAGAAAATTAACAAAGCAAAACCACATTAGGGGCAATTTTGTCATTTTTCGTGACGGTGTCGGAATGGGCCGAAATTTTGCAGGTTGATTGGAAACGGCTCGCGAAATTGGACTCGGGGCATTGACTCGAGATCACGGGATTTTAGCAAATTCCTTTGTTTGGGCCTCCGAATAATTAATTTCCTTATTAATTCTCTCAGGTTTAAGAAGTGCTGGACGGAAAATTAACAAAGCAAAACTGCACCAGGGGCAATTTCGTCATTTTTCGCGTCGGTGTCGAAATGCGCCAAAATTTGGCTGGTTGATTGGAAACGGCCTGCGAAATCGGACTCGGGGCACAAACCCGGGATCACAGAATTTTAGCTAAATTCTCTCGTTTGGGCCTCCGAATTATTAATTTCCTTATTAATTATGTCTGGTTTAAGAAGTGCTGGACAGTAAATTAACAAAGAAAAACTGCACCAGGGGTAATATTGTCATTTGTCGCGACGGTGTCGGAATGGGCCGAAATTTGGTAGGCTAATTGGAAACGGCCCGCGAAATTGAACTCGAGGCACAGACTCGGAATCACAGGATTTCAGCTAAACTCCTTCGTTTGGGCCTCCGAATAATTAATTTCCGTATTAATTATGTCAGGTTGAAGAAGTGCTGGACAGAAAGTTAACAAAGAAAAACCGCACCGGGGGCAATTTTGTCATTTGTCGCAACGGTGTCGAAATCGGCTGAAATTTGGTAGGTTGATTGGAAACGACCCGCGAAATTGGACTCCGGGCAGGGACCCAGGATCACGGGATTTTTGCCCAATTCTTTCATTTGGGTCTCCGAATAATTACTTTTCGTATTAATTATGTCAGGTTGAAGAATTGTTGGACGGAAAATTAAAAAAGAAAAACCGGACCAGGGGCAAATTTGTCATTTGTCACGACAGTGTCGAAATCTGCCAAAATTTGGCAGGTTGATTGGAAACGGCCCGCGAAATTTGACTCGGGGCGCAAACCCGGGAACACGGGATATTAGCCAAATTCCTTCGTTTGGGCCTCCGAATAATTAATTTCTGTATTAATTATGTCAGGTTGAAGAAGTGCTGGACGAAAAATTAACAAAGAGAAACTGCACAAGGGGCAAATTTGTTATTTGTCACGATGGTGTCAAAATCTTCCGAAATTTGGCAGGTTGATTGGAAACGGCCCGCGAAATTTGACTCGGGGCGCAAACCCGGGAACACGGGATATTAGCCAAATTCCTTCGTTTGGGCCTCCGAATAATTAATTTCTGTATTAATTATGTCAGGTTGAAGAAGTGCTGGACGAAAAATTAACAAAGAGAAACTGCACAAGGGGCAAATTTGTTATTTGTCACGATGGTGTCAAAATCTTCCGAAATTTGGCAGGTTGATTGTAAACTACTCGCGAAATTGTACTCGGGGCACAGACCCAAGATCACAGGGTTTTAGCCAAATGCCTTTCGTTCAGGCCTCCGAATAATTTATTTCCTTATTAATTATGTCAGATTGAAGAAATGTTGGGCAGAAAATTAACAAAGCAAAACCGCATCAACGGCAATTTTTTAGTTTCCGCGACAGTGTCGGAATGGGCCGAAATTTCGTAGGTTGAGTGAAAATGACATGCGAAATTGGACTCGGGGCACAGACCCGGGATCACGGGATATTAGCCAGATTCCTTCGTTTGGGCCATCGAAAAAGTAATTTCCCTATTAATTATGTCAGGTTGAAGAAGTGCTGGACAGAAAATTAACAAAGAAAAATCGCACCAGGTGCAATTTTGTCATTTGTCGCGACGGTGTCGAAATCGATTGAAATTTGGAATGTTGATTGGAAACGACCCGTGAGATTGGACTCGGGCCACAGACCCGGGATCATGGGATTTTAGCCAAATTCCTTCGTTTGGGCCTCCGAATAATTAATTTTCGTATTAATTATGTTAGACTGAAGAAGTGCTGGACAAAAAATTAATAAAGAAAAACCGCACTAGGGCTAATTATGTCATTTGTCGCGACTGTGTCGGAATCGGCTGAAATTTGGCAGGTTGATTGGAAACGACCCGCGAAATTGGACTCGGGGCAGGGACCCAGGATCACGGGATTTTTGCAAAATTCTCTCGTTTGGGCCTCCGAATAATTACTTTCTGTATTAATTTTGTCAGGTTAAAGAATTGATGGACGGAAAATTAACAAAGAAAAACCGCACCAAGGCCAAATTTGTCATTAGTCGCGACGGTGTCGAAATGTGTCGAAATTTGGCAGGTTGATTAGAAACGGCCCGTGAAATTTGACTCGGGGCGTAAACCCAGGAACACGGGATATTAGCCAAATTCCATCGTTTGGGCCTCCGAATAATTAATTTCCTTATTAATAATTT
>NW_019231294.1:0-2915 GCF_002742605.1 Olea europaea var. sylvestris
CCTCGTACGTCACGACGAAGTGGTGAGTTCAATCCAAAATGGTCGCTACATTTCCAAAAAGTTCTTATGGGCCCAAAACAGACTTCGTGTGCAAAAGTTACGCTCAATTCTTCGTACGCCGACAATCCAAGCGTTCCAGATATGCAGGAGCTCATTCTTTTGGAAATCCCTCATACGCCAAGACGAAGTGGTGAGTTCAATCCAAAACGGTCGCTACATTTCCAAGAAGTACTTATGGGCCCAAAATGGACACCGTGTGCAAAAGTTACGCTCAATTCTTCGTCCACTGACTCTCCAAGCGTTCTAAATATGCAAGTGCTCATTCTTTCGAAAAATTGCCAAAACCCTCGTACATCACGACAAAGTGGTGAATTCAATCCAAAACGGTCTCTACATTTCCAAAAAGTACTTATGGGCCCAAAACGGACACGTGTGCAAAAGTTACGCTCAATTCTACGTACACCAACAATCCAAGCGTTCCAAATATGCAAGTGCTCATTCTTTAGAAAAATGGCCGAAATCCCTCCTACGTCAAGATGAAGTGGTGAGTTCAATCCAAAACGGTCGTAACATTTTCAAAAAGTACTTATCGGCCCAAAACGGACACCGTGTGCAAAAGTTACGCTCAGTTCTTCGTCCGCCGACACTCCAAACGTTCTAAATATGCAAGTGCTCATTCTTTCGAAAAATTGCCAAAACCCTCGTACATCACGACAAAGTGGTGAATTCAATCCAAAACGGTCTCTACATTTCCAAAAAGTACTTATGGGCCCAAAAACAGACGCCGATAGCAAAAGTCACGCTCAATTCTTCGTACGCCGACAATCCAAGCGTTCCAAATATGCAAGTGCTCATTGTTTCGAAAAATAGCCAAAATTCCTCGTACGTCACGATGAAATAGTGAGTACAATCCAAAATGGTCGATACATTTCCAAAAATTACTTATGGACCCAGAACGGACACCGTGTGCAAAAGTTACGCTCAATTCTTCGTCCGTCGACTCTCCAAGCGTTCTAAATGTACAAGCGCTCATTCTTTTGAAAAATGGCCAAAATACCTCGTACGTCATGACGAAGTGGTGAGTTCAATACAAAATGGTCGCTACATTTCCAAAAAGCACTTATGGGCCCAAAACAGACGCCGTTTGCAAAAGTCACGCTCAATTCTTCGTACGCCGACAATCCAAGCATTCCAAATATGCAAGTGCTCATTCTTTTGAAAAATGGCCGAAATCCCTTGTACGTCACAACGAAGTGGTGAGTTCAATCCGAAATGGTCGATACATTTTCAAAAAGTTCTTATGGGCCCAAAACGGACACCGTGTGCAAAAGTTACGCTCAATTCTTCGTCCGCCGACTCTCCAAGCGTTCTAAATATGCAAGTGCTCATTCTTTCAAAAAATCGTCAAAATCCCTCGTACGTCACGATGAAGTTGTGTGTTCAATCCAAAACGGTCGCTACATTTCCAAAAAGTACTTATGGGCCCAAAACGGACATGTGTGCAAAAGTTACGCTCAATTCTTCGTACGCCGGTAATCCTAGCGTTCCAAATATGGAAGTGCCCATTCTTTCGAGAAATGGTTGAACTCCCCCATACGTCACGAGGAAGTGGTGAGTTCAATCCAAAACGGTCGCTAAATTTCCAAAAAGTACTTATGGGCCCAAAACGGACGCCGTTTGCAAAAGTTACGCTCAATTCTTCGTACGGCGACAATCCAAGCGTTCCAAATATGCAAACGCTCATTCTTTCAAAAAATGGCCAAAATCCCGTGTACGTCACGACGAAGTGGTGAGTTCAATCCAAAACGGTTGCTACATTTCCAAAATGTTCTTATGGGCCCAAAACGGACACCGTGTGCAAAAGTTACGCTCAATTCTTCGTACGCTGACAATCCAAGCGTTCCAAATAAGCAAGTGCTCATTCTTTCGAGAAATGGCCGAAATCCCTCGTACGTCACGACGAAGTGGTGAGTTCAATCCAAAACGGTCGCTACATTTCCGAAAAGTTCTTATGGGCCCAAAACGGACTCCGAGTGCAAAAGTTACGCTCAATTCTACATGCGCCGACAATCCAAGCGTTCCAAATATACAAGAGCTCATTCTTCTGAAAAATCGTCGAAATCCCTCATGCGCCACGACGAAGTGGTGAGTTCAATCCAAAACGGTCGCTACATTTCCAAAAATTATTTATGGACCCAAAACGGACACCGTGTGCAAAAGTTACGCTCAATTCTTCGTACGCTGACAATCCAAGCGTTCCAAATAAGCAAGTGCTCATTCTTTCGAGAAATGGCCGAAATCCCTCGTACATCACGACGAAGTGGTGAGTTCAATCCAAAACGGTTGCTACATTTCCAAAAAGTTCTTATGGGCCCAAAACGGACTCCGAGTGCAAAAGTTACGCTCAATTCTACATGCGCCGACAATCCAAGCGTTCCAAATATACAAGAGCTCATTCTTCTGAAAAATCGTCGAAATCCCTCATACGCCACGACGATGTGGTGAGTTCAATCCAAAACGGTCGCTACATTTCCAAAAAGTTCTTATGGGCCCAAAACGGACTCCGAGTGCAAAAGTTACGCTCAATTCTACGTGCGCCGACAATCCAAGCGTTCCAAATATACAAGAGCTCATTCTTCTGAAAAATCGTCGAAATCCCTCATACGCCACGACGATGTGGTGAGTTCAATCCAAAACGGTCGCTACATTTCCAAAAATTATTTATGGACCCAAAACGGACACTGCTACATTTCCAAAAAGTGCTTATGGGCCCAAAACGGACACCGTGTGCAAAAGTTACGCTCAATTCTTCGTACGCCGACGCTCCTAGCATTCCAAATATGGAAGTGCCCATTCTTTTGAGAAATGGTTGAACTCCCCCATACGTCATGACGAAGTGGTGAGTTCAATCCAAA
>NW_019231295.1:0-2915 GCF_002742605.1 Olea europaea var. sylvestris
AACCTTTGAGTTTGTTCGTTTTTGACGAATTGCTAGTCTAATTCAATTGGAATAGAGCCAATGAAAAGTGGTTTTTGATTTCTCGATAATTTCGGGTTAGTTCATTTTTGGCGAATTGCTAGTCTAATTTGATTGGAATCGACCCAATGAAAAGTGGTTTTTTATTTCATGATAACTTCGGGTCTTTTCATTTTTGGCGAATTGCTATTCAAATTCGATTGGAATCGAGCTAATGAAAAGTGGTTTTTTATTTTAAGATAACTTTGTGTCTTTTCATTTTTAGCGACTTGCTAGTCTAATTCGATTGGAATCGAGCCAATAAATAGAGGTTTTTGATATCATGATAACTTCGGGCTTGTTCATTTTTGGCGAATTGCTAGTCTAATTCGTTTGGAATCGAGCCAATCAAAATTGGCTTTTGATTTCATTATAACTTCGAGTTTGTTCGTTTTGACGAATTGCTAGTCTAATTCGATTGGAATTGAGCCAATGAAGAGTGGTTTCTAATTTCTTGATAACTTCGGGTTTGTTTATTTTTTGGCGAATTGCTAGTCTAATTCGATTGGAATCGAGCCAATGAAAAGTGATTTTTTAGTTCATGATAACTTAGGGTCTTTTTGTTTTTGGAGAATTGCTTGTCAAATTCGATTGGAATCAAGCTAATGAAAAGTGGTTTTTGATTTCAAGATAACTTTGTGTCTTTTCATTTTTGGCGAATTGCTAGTCATATTCGATTGGAATTGAGCCAATGAAAAGTGATTTTTGATATCATGATAACTTCGAGTTTGTTCGTTTTTGACGAATCCCTTATTAAATTCGATTGGAATCGAGCCAATGAAAAGTGGTTTTTGATTTCAAGATATATTCGAGTTTGTTCATTTTTGACGAATCACTAGTCTAATCTGATTGAAATCGAGCAAATGAAAAGTGATTTTTGATTTAAAGATAACTCGGGTTTGTTTGTTTTAGCCGAATTGCTAGTCTAATTCGATTAGAATCGAGCCAATGAAACCTTTTTTTTCTTTCATGATAACTTCGGGTTTGTCCATTTTTTTCAAGTTGCTAGTCAAATTCGATTGGAATCAAGCTAATGAAAAGTGGTTTTTTATTTCAACATAACTTTGTGCCATTTCATTTTTGGCGAATTGCTAGTCTAATTCAATTGGAATCGAGCCAATGAAAACTGGTTTACGATTTCATTATAACTTCGAGTTTGTTCATTTTTGATGAATTGCTAGTCTAATTTTATTGGAATCGAGCCAGTGAAAAGTGGTTTTTGATGTCTTGATAATTTCGGGTTTGTTCATTATTGGTGAATTGCTAGTCTAATTCGATTGGAATCGAGCCAATGAAAAGTGGTTTTATATTTCATGATAACTTCGGGACTTTTCATTCTTGGAGAATTGCTATTCAAATTCAATTGGAATCGAGCTAGTGAAAAGTGGTTTTTTATTTTAACATAACTTTGTATCTTTTCATTTTTAGCGAATTGCTAGTCTAATTCGATTGGAATTGAGCCAATGAAACGTTGTTTTTATATCATGATAACTTTGGGCCTGTTCGTTTCTGGCGAATTACTAGTCTAATTCGATTGGAGTTGAGCCATTGAAAAGTTGCTTTTGATATTATGATAACTTCGATTTGTTTGTTTTTGACGGTTGGAATCGAGCCAATGAAAAGTGGTTTTTGATTTCATGATATCTTCGAGTTTGTTCATTTTTGATGAATTGCTAGTCTAATTCGATTGGAATCGAGCCAATGAAAAGTGATTTTTTATTTCATGATAACTTCGAATTTGTTTGTTTTTTGCGAATTGCTAGTCTAATTCGATTGGAATCGAGCCAATGAAAAGTGTTTTTGATTTCAAGATAACTTCAGGTCTTTTCATTTTTAGCGAATTGCTAGTCTAATTCGATTGGTATTGAGCCAATGAAAAGTTGTTTTTGAATTCATGATAACTTCGAGTTTGTTCGTTTTCGACAATTCGTAGTCTAATTCGATTGGAATCGAGCCAATGAAAAGTTGTTTTTGATTTAAAGATAACTTTGGGTCTTTTCATTTTTAGTGAATTGCTAGTCTAATTCGATTGGAATCAAGCCAATGAATAGTAGTTTTTCATTTCAAGATAACTTCGGGTCTTTTCATTTTTGGCAAATTGCTAGTCTTATTTGATTGGAATCGAGTCAATGAAAAGTGGCTTTTGATATCATGAGAACTTCAGGTTTTTTCGTTTCTAGCAAATTGCTAGTCTAATTTAATTGGAATCGAGCCATTGAAAACTAGTTTATGATTTCATGATAACATCGGATTCGTTTTCTTTTTTAGCAAATTGCTAGTCTAATTCGACAGGAATCGAGCGAACGAAAAGTGGTTTTTGAATTCATGATAACTTCGGGTTTGTTCATTTCTTGTGAATTGCTTGTCTAATTCGATTGGAGTCGGGCTAATGAAAAGTGCCTTTTGATTACATGATAACTTCGAGTTTGTTCATTTTTGACGATTCACTAGTCTAATTCGAATGGAATCGAGCCAACGAAAAGTGGTTTTTGATTTGAATATAACTCGGGTTTGATCGTTTTAGGCGAATTGCTAGTCTAATTCGATTGAAATCGAGCCAATGAAAAGTTGTTTTTTATTTTATGATAACTTCGAGTTTGTTCATTTTGGGCGAATCGCTAGTCTAATTCTATTGAAATCGAGCCAATGAAAAGTGGCTTTTGATTTCATGATATCTTCGAGTTTGTTCATTTTTTACGAATCGCTAGTCTAATTTGATTGGAATCGAGCCAATGAAAAGTGGATTTTGATATCATGATAACTTCGGACTTGTTCGTTTCTTGCGAATTGCTAGTCTAATTCGATTGGAATGGAGCCAATGAAAAGTTGCTTTTGATTTCATGATAACTTCAAGTTTG
>NW_019231296.1:0-2915 GCF_002742605.1 Olea europaea var. sylvestris
AAAATTTCTTTCTTCACCACCTCCATCATGGGAGGATTCAAGCGACGTTGTGCTTCTCTTGATGGCTTTGTTCCATCTTCAAGCAATATCCGATGCATGCACATAGAAGGGCTTTATCCCCTTGATATCGGCTATTTCCAACCAATAGCTATTTTGTGTTCCTTGAGCACACAGATAAGCATATTTTCTTGAAGTGTTGTGAGATTCTTTGCGATGATCACTGGTAGTGTTTCCCCCTTTTCCAAATATACATATTTCAAATGCTCGGGAAGAGGTTTGAGTTCCAAAGTGGGGCTTGCATCATCAAAGGTAAAGGTTTCTCTTTAGATATCAGAAGAGTAATATAGGAGATATCATATCTTGGTGGAATACTTGGTAGTGACTCAAGTGATGCCACAGTTTCAACAACATGGGCACACTTGTAAATTCTTGCTCAACCCAGTGAGATTGTTTGCATCAATACTTTTAATCAAAGTGGTATCCAATGCATCTTCATTTGATAATTCAAAAAAACTTTGTACTAATGAATCTATTATATCAATTGAAAAACAAGCGTGAACATCACTAGGATACCTCATTGCTTCAAAGATGTTGAAGCGAATAATCTCACCATCAAACTCCATTGTTAATGTACCATCATGCACATCTATCTTGGTACGCGCAGTCCTCATAAATGGTCTTTCCAAGAGCAACGGTGGCGACAAAGATGTTGGTTCAACTTGCATGTCAAGAACGTAGAAATCTGCCCAAAAAATCAATTGATTTACTTGCACCAAAACATCCTTCAACACACCATTTGGAAATGCATTAGATCTATCAGCAAGTTGAATAATAACACCGATTTCTTTAAGTGATCCTAGATTTAAGGAAACATAAATAGAATATAGCATGACATTAATAGATGCTTCTAAATCTAGCATTGCCTTTTCAAATCTAGTGTTACCAATAATGCAAGAGATGGTAAAACTTCTAGGGTCCTTACATTTTGGTGGAAGTTTCTTTTGTAAGACCGCTGAGACATTTTCCCCTACACTTACCACTTCATTACTTTTCAATCTATGCTTGATTGCTTGAAAAGGAAGTTTTCCCGATCCTTGAGCCTCCAATTTACCCATCGTGTTGGCCAATTAGCTCACTTGTGTCTCCAAATTCTTAATTGAGGTCTTTGTCTTTTGTTGAAATAGTATTGTACTAGAAGCCAAGGACTTAACCATATTCTTAAGAGACATGTCTGAACTTTGAGGCGAAGTTTGTTAATGAGGTTGAGGGTGTTGTGGTTGCCTTTGTTGATTGAACCTGGGGGATAATTAAACTGTGATTGTGGAGCTATGAAATGATTTCCTCCATAATGAGATTAGGATGATCTCTAAATCCAGAATTATATGTGTTAGCATATGGATCATATCTCTGTTTCTGTTGCATTGGAAATCCCCCAATGGCATTCGCTTGCTCTAAGGCTCTTTATTGTAGTGTCGGGCATGCCTCAGTATGATGTACTACAATAGAACAAATCATGTACACTTTTGCTTGTTGCATTGTCCCAAGTGCCATTTGCTGCACAAGCGATGTAAGACCAGCTAATTATCGTTCAATTTGAGAGGTTGTTTCTACCTCACTTGCTTTTTTAATCGGTGCATCTTCTCTACTACTAAATTGTTGTGAGTTTGCGGCCATGTTGGCTATCAAATCCCTAACAACTGCCGGTGTTTTATCAATTAATGCTCCTCCACTGGCCACATCAATCATACTTCTCTCCATCAGGAGCAATCCTTCATAGAAGTATTGTAGAAGTAATTGTTCACTGATTTGGTGGTTTGGGCAACTAGCACATAGCCTTTTGAATCTCTCCCATTATTCATAGAGATTTTCCCCTTGAGATTGTCGAATGCTACAAATTTCTTTTCTGATGTTTGTAGCCTTTGAAGTTGGGAAATACCTCTCCAAGAAGAGCTTTTTGCATTTCATTCCGCATGGTAATAAGATCAGCTGTCAAATAATAGAGTCATTCCTTAGCAGTGTCTACAAGAGAAAAAGAGGATGCCCACAATTTCACTTGCTCTTCTGATATACCCGCAGGTTTCATGCTTGTGCAAACCACATGAAACTCCTTCAAATGCTTGTTTGGATCCTCTCCGGCGAATCCATGATATGTGGGATGTAGATGAATCATCCTGGACTTTAGTTCAAATCCCACCTCCACTTGAGGATATTGAAGGCATAGAAGTTGTTGAACAAAAGTTGGAGCTGCAAGTTCCTATAAGGTCCAATTTCCATCCGCCATTTCGGGCTCTATGTGTTCGGAGTCACTTGAGGATTCAATGCTCAATTGCCTTAGATGTCTAGTCGAAGAAATGTCTTCTTCACTTTCCGATGTGACAGCCTATTTTCTTGATCTTTGGTTGTAGTATGTTATAGGCTTTTTGTTCATTCACAACCTAAATGACAAAGAAAAAAAATAGAAAAACAACAAAAAGAAAAATATTGCAATTAACAAATTGATAGAACAATCCCCGACGACACAGCGCCAAAATTGATACGTTGCATATCAAGTTCCAATTAATTTTCCTTACTCAACTTAAATGTGTGGTTTTAAATAGTAATATGGCAAGTAAGGGTCATTTCCTACAGAAGATTGATTCAATTATGTCAGTTGCGTACTAAAAAGTAAAATTAATAATAATAGACGAAATAAATTAAATGGAGGGGGAGGGGGATTGGTTTGTTGAACTAAGGAAAACGATAAATTTAAACTAGAAAAGACATGAAATCTAAAATAAACAAAGTGGTTCTTGATTGAATGCGAAAAAATGTGATTGGGGGATATTTCGTCATCACGAGAATGATTTTCATGTCAATTACAACAATAGATTTTCGTTCTCAAGATTAACAACAATTCGAGAATAATTACAAGCTCA
>NW_019231297.1:0-2415 GCF_002742605.1 Olea europaea var. sylvestris
CCTGTCAAATTTGAGCCCATTCCGACACAGTCGAGAAAAATGACGAAATAGCCGCCGGCGCGATTTTTATTTCCGATCAAACTAAAAAATTTTAGCCAATTTCGACACAGTCTAGAAAAATGACAAATTGCCGCCGACGCGATTTTTGTTTCCTATAAACAAGTCAAATTTTATCCAATTCCGACACAGTCGCGAAAAATGACGAAATTACACCGGGCGCGGTTTTTTTTGTTCCCGATCAACCTGTCAAATTTGTGTCCATTCCGACACAGTCGAGAAAAATGACGAAATTGCCCCGGCGTGATTTTTATTTTAGATCAAACTGCCAAATTTCAGCTAATTCCGACACAGTCGCGAAAAATGACGAAATTACACCCTGCGCGATTTTTGTTCCCGATAAACCTCTCAAATTTGAGCCCATTGCGACACAGTCGAGAAAAATGACGAAATTGCCGCCGGCGCTATTTTTATTTCCGATCAAACTTCCAAATTTCAGCCAATTCCAACACAGTCTAGAAAAATGACGAAATTGCCCCCGGCGCAGTATTTGTATCCGATCAACCAGTCAAATTTTAGCCAATTCCGACACAGTCGAGAAAAATGACGAAATTACACCCGGCGCGGTTTTTGTTCCCGATCAACCTGTCAAATTTCAGCCCATTCCGACACAGTCGAGAAAAATGACGAAATTGCCCCCGGCGCGATTTTTATTTTAGATCAAACTGCCAAATTTCAGCCAATTTCGACACAGTTGAGAAAAATGACGAAATTGCCCCCGGTGCGATTTTTGTTCCCGATAAACCTGTCAAATTTGAGCCCATTCTGACACAGTCGAGAAACATGACGAAATAGCCGCTGGCGCGATTTCTATTTCCGATCAAACTTCCAAATTTCAACCAATTTCGACACAGTCTAGAAAAATGACGAAATTGTTCCCGGCGCGGTTTTTGTTTCCGATCAACCAGTTAAATTTTAGCCAAATCCGACACAGTCGAGAAAAATGACGAAATTGCCCTCGGCGCGATTTTTATTTTAGATCAAACTGCCAAATTTCAGCCAATTCCGACACTGTCGAGAAAAATGACGAAATTGCCCCCGGCGCGGTTTTTGTTTCCGATCAACCAGTTAAATTTTAGCCAAATCCGACACAGTCGAGAAAAATGACGAAATTGCCACCGGCGCGATTTTTGTCTCCGATCAAACTATCAAATTTGAGCCCATTCCGACACAGTCGAGAAAAATGAAGAAATTGCCCCCGGCGCGATTTTTGTTTCAGATCAAACTGCCAAATTTCAGCCAATTTCGACACAGTCGAGAAAACTGACGAAATTGCCCCCGACGCAGTTTTTGTATCCGATCAATCAGTCAAAATTTAGCCAATTCGGACACATTCGCGAAAAATGACGAAATTATACCCGGCGCGATTTTTGTTCCCGATCAAACTGTCAAATTTGAGCCCATTCCGACACAATCGAGAAAAATGAAGAAATTGCCCCCGGCACGATTTTTGTTTCAGATCAAACTGCCAAATTTCAGCCAATCCCGACACAGTCGAGAAAAATGACGAAATTGCCCCCGACGCAGTTTTTGTATCCGATCAACCAGTCAAAATTTAGCCAATTCGGACACATTCGCGAAAAATGAAGAAATTACACCCGGCGCGATTTTTGCTCCCGATCAACCTGTCAAATTTGAGCCCATTCCGACACCATCGAGAAAAATGACGAAATTGCCACCGGCGCGATTTTTATTTTAGATCAAACTGCCAAATTTCAGCCAATTTCGACACAGTCGAGAAAAATGACGAAATAACCCCCGGTGCGATTTTTGTTCCCGATAAACCTGTCAAATTTGAGCCCATTCCGACACAGTCGAGAAAAATGGCGAAATAGCCGCCGGCGCGATTTTTATTTCCGATCAATCTCCCAAATTTCAGCCAATTTCGACACAGTCTAGAAAAATGACGAAATTGCTCCTGGTGCGGTTTTTGTTTCTGATCAACCAGTTGAATTTTAGCCAAATCCAACACAGTCGAGAAAAATGACGAAATTGCCCCCGGCGCGATTTTCATTTTAGATCAAACTACCAAATTTCAGCCAATTCCGACACAGTCGAGAAAAATGACGAAATTACCACCGGCGCGATTTTTGTCTCCGATCAAACTGTCAAATTTGAGCCAATTCCGACACAGTCAAGAAAAATGAAGAAATTGCCCCCGGCGCGATTTTTGTTTCGGATCAAACTGCCAAATTTCAGCCAATTCCGACAGAGTCGAGAAAAATAACGAAATTGCCCCCGGCGCGGTTTTTGTTTCAGTTCAAACTGCCAAATTTCAGCCAATTCCGACAGAGTCGAGAAAAATGACGAAATTGCCCCCGGCGCGGTTTTTGTTTCCGATCAACATGCCAAATTTCA
>NW_019231297.1:2738-2914 GCF_002742605.1 Olea europaea var. sylvestris
TTTTTATTTTAGATCAAACTGCCAAATTTCGGCCAATTTCGACACAGTCGAGAAAAATGACGAAATTGCCCCTGGCGCGATTTTTGTTTTCAGTCAAACAGTCAGATTTTAGCCAATTCAGACACAGTCGCGAAAAATGACGAAATTACACCCGTCGCGGTTTTTGTTCCCGATCA
>NW_019231298.1:0-2914 GCF_002742605.1 Olea europaea var. sylvestris
GAAAAGGAGGTGAGGCGGTGGAGAAGAAAAAGAAAAGAAAAAAATATCAAGCTTTTATCCTTATCCTTATATATAAATATATACATCCATATCCATTGCCATAGAGAGATTTCCTTCATTTTACAAAACACTTATACACTTAAAAAGAGAGCGAAAACCGAAAATAAGAAGGAAAGGAGAAGGAAGTAAACC
Organism: Olea europaea var. sylvestris; assembly: GCF_002742605.1. NCBI lineage: Eukaryota > Viridiplantae > Streptophyta > Magnoliopsida > Lamiales > Oleaceae > Olea > Olea europaea. The sequence goes on from NW_019231298.1 coordinate 193, forward strand.
TAGCACTTTCAATTCATATTTCAATCGAAGATCTTCAAGTTTTACGGTAAGATACTTTCTATGCTTAAGGGGTATGATCTTCATGGTAATATTTATGCTTAAGCTATGCATGAAAAACCATAATATGATTATGGTGGACAAGTCCACAAAGTTAGATATCTATTTATGCCTTAGGACAAGTCCCAAGGGCACCGGCAAGCCGGAATGTGCAAGTATGTGTTTGATTGCATTCTTTTGTGTAGTATTATCATGATAAAAATCCAAGCATGGTATCTTACTGAGTATTTCTTATACTCATAGTATGTTATGCTAAATTTTCAGATCCATGATCGTTGGATTGATGGAATTTGGTTGGCGAAATCGATGATGGATTAAGGACAAAGATGTTTTGCATCGAAAGTTTTCTTTTGTATGTTTTGTTCGATGACAGTTTTTCCATCTATTTTTCTTATGATATTATGTAAAATATGTACATGACATGATGAAATATGGTATTAATAGTAAATTTTGTAATTATATCTTTCATGTTATGTTAAGAGATATTTTTGTAGTTTATTTTCCTTACAAGAGACAAAAGGCAGAAACGGGACAGTTTCTGGAGTCAATTTCAAAATGATGTTTCTAACTCTATAAACGTCCATTTGAAACTCCAAAAATATGTATGTTTTTCACTTTGAGTTTTCTAAATATGGCCGAAGGAATCACTCAATTTGGATATCTTTGGCCTGAGTTATCAAGGTTTTAACGTCAAGGGGTCAATCTGGATTTCCTGTGTAATACTTCACTGTTTTCAGTAAAACGTTTATATCATATGATCTTGGAAAATTTTCATAATTTAACCTAGAAAACTACTTGAAATTATCTTTCTAACTCCGCAAATTTCATGTAAAACGGAGTTGGGATGAATTTTATAAAAATTGTCAAACTTGCTGCCCCAACTAACCTTGATAGTGCCGAGGCCGTATATGTAATGTATAATTTCATGTTGACATGCACTTTTACCGGCCATCAAATTTTATAAGAATTGTTTTACCAAATTGAAAAATAAGTTTCTAACATGTAATACTTCTATTTAAGAGTATTTACATGTACCAAAGGCAGAAGTTATTATGTTTAGTACGTGACCCTCGAAGCTTAAGTTCGGGGCGTCACAACGTGGTATCAGAGCAGTTATACTTTTCTGTAGACTTTCTAAAAGAAAGTTACTGTCCTTAATCATCGAGGAAGCTAGCAACTGACTTTCAACCAACGATCAAGGTAAAATTTATTTTTAAATTCATGAGTTTTCTTATGTAACGAATTGTTATATCTATGGCTGGATAAGGGAATATTTTTAATCAAGTCATGATTGAGATTATGAAGTCATAAACACCTATATCTAGATATTTATGAGAACCTTGTAGAGTAACATAATCAATGTTTGTCCTAGTTATGGCAGGAATGGTAAGAACCCCCACAAGGACAGAAGCTTGTGGTTTTGCGAAGAAGCGGGACATATTATTGGCATTTTACTATAATTATCGTATGCATCCGCTCCATAGTCTCGAACAACATTTGGACCTGCTAGACTGTATTATTGGGATGTTATGGGAGATACACCATAGTTTAAGGGATAAGGTGAAGATACAAAGGTTATATGAAACTGTTCCAGAACCTTGGGCTTCAGTCATAAATGAGATTGTGCTATGGTCTGATGATGACCTTTCGTATGAGGACCTTACATATTTGCTTCGAGAGAGCTATGGGACTAGCCGTGATTTACAGTGAAACTTTAAGAAGACTATAATCTTATCCATGAATACCAGTTTATGAGCTACCAATTCTAGGCTAGTTAAGGGACCGTTGGTTAAGTGCTTTTCGAGAGTTTTAGATGAAAGTTTTCCCGTACCATTACTAGATAGTTCGAAGCAAAGCACGTTAGAAGAAGACCCAGAGGAAGACCCCGATGAGGACCCAGAAGAAATAGAAGATTAGATATCATCTTACCTATCTATCTTTGTTTTTGGAATAGAATAGGATGTAATATGTACCTCTGCTTTTGAATGTATATACCATAGCTCAACATGGTTTTTGTTTGTGAAAAATAATAATGTATATATATGAAGGAAAGTTGCTTTGGCCTTTGAAATTTTTTTTTCTAAAGTTAGTATTACGCTCTGAAGTAATTCTAACTGGACAAATATTTTTTTTTTATTTCAAAGAAAATGCCTCCAAAGCGCAACCACGGCAATGCTAATGCTAGTTCTAGTGGTGGTGAAGTTAATGTTGCAAACTTTGCACGAGAACTGCTTGCTGTAATGCGGGAGTTGGGACAGCAACAACAGGCACCATCTTTGACTGGGCAAGGAACCCTAAATCAACAAATACCAGTTGATCATCAGGAACCCAACCAACCAACTATTCAACCTCAGATAGTACCTAACTCGAGGGATCGAACTGCAATGATAGAGCAGTTTCGTAAAATGAACCCTCCATCGTTTGAGGGGAATACAAATCCCTTAGCTGTTGAGGATTGGTTACGAGAATTAGAACGCATCTTTAAATTTATAAGATGTGACTATGCTGAAAGGGTAACATTTTCAGTGTTTATGTTAAAGAAGGGGGCTAGCCATTGGTGGGACATGACTACTAGGTCATTTACACCTGCTGAAGAACAGGCTATAACTTGGGAGAGGTTTAAGGAACTCGTAGAAGAAAAATTCTTCCCGGCAGCTGTGAGAGA
>NW_019231299.1:0-2914 GCF_002742605.1 Olea europaea var. sylvestris
AATTTAGAGTCTCTTGGAGATTCTTTATGATTTTTCTTAATCTTTCCGAATTCTTTTTCTAAAAGATAAATTACAAATTCCGGAGACTGTCCCTAGTTATGCTACTCCAATCTTCTATATGCAATAAAGTACTAGTGTCAAAAACCTAACCAATGGGGAATGAAGATAAGAATAAAAGATATTGTTAGTAGATTAGGAATAGTAATAGTTTAATTTAGATTATTTCAGTTTATTATAGTCTTCTAGCTTGACTAAAATTACAGTTTATTTCCTCAGTTTCTTACTTAAAATAGGTTTGTTTAAACTCTCTATACAGAGTATCTATGCATTGAAATAATTAAACTTGGATATTGAACCAATTTTCTCACTCTAATTTCTGCTTCTCTTCCATTCTTCTCTCTCCTTTCCCATTCTTCTATAATTTTGGTTCTTTGTTGGTTGCATCACACATCATTAATACTTGGACAGGCAGGGGAATGAGACATTTCATGTAAATCAAAAGACATCTAAGATCGTCTATTTACTCCCTAACAAATTATTATTGTTTAATCCACATTTTGGACAGCTCATATTATATAGGAGAATGCCTATAGAGCTAAATTTTTTGACAAGTGAATTTCAGTGACACCAGAGTCCTTACTGTCCTACTGAAGTGTACAAGTATAAACCCTATGGCTGAAACCAATCACCTCTATAATTATTACATATCTTGACAAATAATCAGAAGAAAACAACTTAAGAAGAGGAACAAAGAAAGAATGAAGCATGGTTGTTCAATAATATGCTGACAAATAGGTCAAGTAGGTGAAGGATAACCAAAGGGAAAGGAGGAGGAAAAGAATGTGGAAGTGCAATGCAAGTAGATACGAAAATTAAGAATGAGGTTGCAGGTCTCTCAGTACAGTATATATCAAAAAACTCATTTCATTTTTGGCAATTTTTTGCATAAAACAGCTATTTCTGTACAACAATACCATCACCAAGAGTCAATAAATCATCTGTGCTATGAGCTTAAACAGTTGTAAGTTTTAAAACACAAAACATAACAAAATTGCATAGCTACAGTCAGCAACTTTACCGCACGGGAAAACCGTGTTGCATCTCTCTTTGGTAAGTTCCCATAGGACCATCCCCTTACTTGAGCAGTAGCACCCTCAGTCACAGGAGGAGAATATCCTGAATCTGCCTTCCGTCTCTTAGACAATCTTTCCTGATGATCAGCTCCCTTTTTTTTCCTTTTATTGACCTTCTCAGGTGGATTAACCTCTGCATAACTTCTAATATTTCGAGCAGCTCGGGGAGCTAAAGCTTCCTACAAGATAAAAGAATTCCATGAGAGGACCTTATCACTCCGAAAGGATTACAAGAAACATCTAGCATCCATCAAAGTAAAAATTGAATACCTCAGCTTGGGAGATAGCATCTGGCTTTATCATGCGGCTCCAAAAAGTCCCATCATCTTCAGCACTAGAGAAGTTGGCCACCTATTATATCATGACAAAGAATAATACAGTTCATACAGCATACAATTTGGGGGGGAACACTTAACAGATGCATAATTATCAACTAAAACAACGAACTTTTTTCATAAATGAAGAAAAGAAAGAGGTAGAAAGGAGGGGGCCTTTCACCCTTATTTCAGCAGAATAAAAATTCTAGATGCCAAAAATTAGAAAAACAAATTTCTAATCTACCATTAGAGAGCTTAGCTATCATATGCTTGCCTTAAACGCACTCAACAGCTCATGTCCTTCCTCACAGTCGGTAGCTGTCTCTTCAACCTTTTCCGCTCTTTCAAGGATTTCATCAATGTCCATACTGAGAAGCCTTTTCTTGCTTTCCTCATCATTTTTGTCTTCCTTGAATAGTTCCTCTGCCCCAAACCTCAGGATTGCTGAAAGCTCATTCTAAAATCACAAAAATCAAGAAATAGGATAACGAGATCCACAAATCTAAAATATAAGCTAGAGAGAACTTTATATAAAGATGTAGCACATAAGTAAGGTAAATATAAAGTCAATAACAGTAGTAAATAATACAGACTCAGAAGAGTGTTTATTGCATATACTTACCTTGTCAAATGAACTTCCTTTCTTCGTTTCCTTTTTCTCCAACCTGCCCTCAGCATTTAGTTTCTGAATAACCAAATGGTCCAAAACCTAAAGAAAACATATGAAGTACCCAGACAATCAAATTTTAACTATTCTTTGCATAGAGGCCTTGCCAAAAATCCAAATAAAATAATAATACACACAACAACTTCAGAATTAATCCCTATGTTACGTTCATGGGGAAGTAGAAAAAGATCGGCAGCAAAAGGATAGAGACCAAATTTTAATGATAGGCCTACACATGAATAATGTATTTAGAAACAGGGACATGCAAAAGCTCTCAGAATAGCAATACCATTTTTTTCTTAGCCCGCTCCAAGATATCTTCCTCAACACTCTTGCTAGTAACAAACCGATAGATATTAACTACTTCTTGCTGCCCAATTCTATGAGCTCGACTCATTGCCTGATCCAACAAAATAAACATTCATTCATGTGATGCAAAGTAAGAAATCATAAGGCTAAGCAAAAAAGCGAGACAAAAATCATCCAGCATAAACCTGTAAATCATTTTGTGGATTCCAATCAGAATCAAATATGATAACTGTGTCTGCAGTTGCAAGATTGATACCCAAGCCACCAGCACGAGTAGAAAGAAGAAAACAGAAATCCTCACTGCCAGGAGCATTGAAATGTTCCATGGCTTGATGCCGCAGCTCAGCCTTAGTACTACCATCGAGTCTCTGAAATTGGAATCCTTTAAAGGACAAATACTCTGCCAGTATATCCAACATCCTTACCATCTGCAAGGGACGAGGAGTCAATTTATTGTGCTTACAAGCCAAAACCACTGAAACGTTATT
>NW_019231300.1:0-2914 GCF_002742605.1 Olea europaea var. sylvestris
GCCCCGGCCCGATTTTTGTTTCCGATCAACCGGTCAAAAATTTAGACCACTCCGACACAGTCGCGACATGTGACGAAATTGCCCCCGGCCCGATTTTTGTTTCCGACCAACCAGTCAAATTTTAGCCCGCTCCGACACCGTCGTGAAAAATGCCGCAATTGCCCACGACGCGATTTTTGTTTCTGATCAACCTGTCAAATTTTAGCCAATTCCGACACAGTCGAGAAAAATGATGAAATTTCCCCGGCGCGGTTTTTGTTTCCGATCAACCAGTCAAATTTTAGCCAATTTCGACACAGTCGCGAAAAATGGCGAAATTACACACGGCGCGATTTTTGTTTCCGATCAACCTGTCAAATTTAAGCCCATTCCGACACAGTCGCGAAAAATGACGAAATTGCCCCGGCCCAATTTTTGTTTCCGACCAACCAGTCAAATTTTAGCCCGTTCCGACACCGTCGCGAAAAATGACGCAATTGTCCCCGGCGCGATTTTTGTTTCCGATCAACCTGTCAAATTTTACCCCATTCCTACACAGTCGAGAAAAATGACGAAATTTCCCCTGGCGCGGCTTTTGTTTCCGATCAACCAGTCAAATTTTAGCCCATTCCGACACAGTCGACAAAAATGACGAAATCGTCCCCGGGACGATTTTTGTTTCCGATCAACCTGTCAAATTTTACCCCATTCCTACACAGTCGAGAAAAATGACAAAATTTCCCCCGGAGCAATTTTTGTTTCGATCAACCAGTCAAAATTTAGCCAATTCCGACACAGTCGCGAAAAATGACGAAATTACACCCGACGCGGATTTTGATCCCGATCAACCTGTCAAATTTGAGCCCATTCCGACAGTCGCGAAAAAATGACGAAATTACACCCGGTGCGATTTTTGTTCCCGATCAACCTGTCAAATTTGAGACCATTCCGACACAGTCGCGAAAATGACGAAATTACACCCGGCGGGATTTTTGTTCCCGATCAACCTGTCAAATTTTAGCCCATTCCGACACAGTCGAGAAAAATGGCGAAATTGCACCCGGCGAGATTTTTGATTTCGATCAACCTGTCAAATTTTAGCCCATTCCGACACAGTCGTGAAAAATGACGAAATTGCCTCCAACGCGATTTTTTGTTTCGGATCAACCGGTCAAAATTTAGACCATTCCGGCACAGTCGCGAAAAATGACGAAATTGCCCCCGGCCCGATTTTTGTTTCCGACCAACCAGTCAAATTTTAGCCCGTTCCGACACCGTCGCGAAAAATGACGCAATTGCCCCCTGCGCAATTTTTGTTTCCGATCAACCTGTCAAATTTTACCCCATTCCTACACAGTCGAGAAAAATGACGAAATTTCCCCTGGCGCTGCTTTTGTTTCCGATCAACCAGTCAAATTTTAGCCAATTCCGACACAGTCGCGAAAAATGATGAAATTACACCCGTCGCGATTTTTGTTCCCAATCAACCTGTCAAATTTGAGACCATTCCGACACAGTCGCGAAAAATGATGAAATTACACCCGGCGCGATTTTTGTTCCCGATCAACCTGTCAAATTTGAGACCATTCCGACACAGTCGCGAAAAATGACGAAATTGCCCCCGGCGCGATTTTTGTTTCCGATCAACCTGTCAAATTTGAGCCCATTCCGACACAGTCGAGAAAAATGACGAAATAGCCCCCGGCGCGATTTTTGTTTCCGATCAACCTGTCAAATTTAAGTCCATTCCGACACAGTCACGAAAAATGAAGCAATTGCCTTGGCGCGATTTTTGTTTCCGATCAACCTGTCAAATTTTACCCCATTCCTACACAGTCGAGAAAAATGACGAAATTTCCCCTGGCGCGGTTTTTGTTTCCGATCAACCAATCAAATTTTAGCCAATTCCGACACAGTCGCGAAAAATGATGAAATTACACCCGTCGCGATTTTTGTTCCCGATCAACCTGTCAAATTTGAGACCATTCCGACACAGTCTCGAAAAAAGACAAAATTACCCCTGGCGCTGTTTTTTATTTTGGATCAACCGGTCAAAATTTAGACCATTCCGACACAGCCGCGAAAAATGACGAAATTGCTCCCTGCCCGATTTTTGTTTCCGACCAACCAGCCAAATTTTAGCCCGTTCCGACATAGTCGCGAAAAATGACGAAATTGCCCCTGGCGCAATTTTTGTTTCGGATCAACCGGTCAAAATTTAGCCAATTCCGACACAGTGACGAAAAATGACGAAATTACACCTGGCGCGGTTTTTGTTCCCGATCAACCTGTCAAATTTGAGACCATTCCGACACAGTTGTGAAAAATGACGAAATTGGCCCCAGCGCGATTTTTGTTTCCGATCAACCTGTCAAATTTGAGCCCATTCCGACACAGTCGATTAAAATGAGGAAATTGCCCCCCCAGCGCGATTTTTGTTTCCGATCAACCAGTCAAATTTAAGCCCATTCCGACACAGTCGCGAAAAATGATGAAATTGCCCCCGGTGCGGTTTTTTGTTTTGGATCAACCGGTCAAAATTTAGACCATTCCGAGACAGTCGCGAAAAATGAAGAAATTGCCCCCGGCCCGATTTTTGTTTCCGACCAACCAGTCAAATTTTAGCCCGTTCCGACACCGACGCGAAAAATGACGGAATTGCCCTCGGCGCGATTTTTGTTTCCGATCAACCTGTCAAATTTTACCCCATTCCTACACAGTCGAGAAAAATGACGAAATTTCCCCCGGCGCGGTTTTTGTTTCCGATCAACCAGTCAAATTTTAGCCAATTCCGACACAGTCGCGAAAAATGATGAAATTACACCCGTCGCGAATTTTGTTCCCGATCAACCTGTCAAATTTGAGACCATTCCGACACAATCGCGAAAAATGACGAAATTGCCCCCGGCCCGATTTTTGTTTCCGACCAACCGGT
>NW_019231301.1:0-2913 GCF_002742605.1 Olea europaea var. sylvestris
TGGAACGCTTGGAGAGTCGGCGTAAGAAGAATTGAGCGTAACTTTTGCACACGTTGTCCGTTTTGGGCCCATGAGTAATTTTTTGAAATGTAGCGACCGTTTTGGATTGAACTCACAACTTCGTCGGGTCGTACAAGTTATTTCGGCCATTTTTTGATAGAATGAGCACTTGCATATTTGGAACACTTGGAGAGTCGACGTAAGAAAAATTGAGCGTAACTTTTGCACACGTTGTCCGTTTTGGGCCCATAAGTACTTTTTGGAACTGTAGCGACCGTTTTGAATTGAACTCACAACTTCGGCATGACGTATGAAGGATTTCGGCCATTTTTCAAAAGAATGAGCACTTGCATATTTGGAACGCTTGGAGAGTCGGCGTAAGAAGAATTGAGCGTAACTTTTGCACACGTTGTCCGGTTTTGGCCCATAAGTACTTTTTGGAAATGTAGCGACTGTTTTGGATTGAACTCACCACTTCGACGTGTCGTATGAGGGATTTCGGCCATTTTTCGAAAGAACGAGTACTTGCATATTTGGAACGCTTGGAGAGTCGGCGTAAGAAGAATTGAGCGTAACTTTTGCATACGTTGTCCGTTTTGGGCCCATAAGTACTTTTTGGAAATGTAGCTACCGTTTTGGATTGAACTCACAACTTCGTCGTGTCGTATGAGTTATTTCGGCCATTTTTCGATAGAATGATCACTTGCATATTTGGAACGCTTGGAGAGTCGGCGTTAGAAGAATTGAGCGTAACTTTTGCACACGTTGTCCGTTTTGGGCCCATGAGTAATTTTTGGAAATGTAGCGACCGTGTTGGATTGAACTCACAACTTCGTCGTGTCGTACAAGTTATTTCGGCCATTTTTTGATAGAATAAGCACTTGCATATTTGGAACGCTTGGAGAGTCGACGTAAGAAGAATTGAGCGTAGCTTTTGCACACGTTGTCCGTTTTGGGCCCATAAGTACTTTTTGGAACTGTAGCGACCGTTTTGAATTGAACTCACAACTTCGTCATGACGTATGAAGGATTTCGGCCATTTTTCAAAAGAAGGAGCACTTGCATATTTGGAACGCTTGGAGAGTCGGCGTAAGAAGAATTGAGCGTAACTTTTGCATACGTCGTCCGTTTTCGGCCCATAAGTACCTTTTGGAAATGTAGCGGCCGTTTTGGATTGAACTCACAACTTCGTTGTGTCGTATGAGTTATTTCGGCCATTTTTCGATAGAATGATCACTTGCATATTTGGAACGCTTGGAGAGTCGACGTAAGAAAAATTGAGCGTAACTTTTGCACATGTTGTCCGTTTTGGGCCCATAAGAACTTTTTGGAAATGTAGCGACCGTTTTGGATTGAACTCACAACTTCGTCGTGACGTATGAGTGATTTCAGCCATTTTTCAAAAGAAGGAGCACTTGCATATTTGGAACGCTTGGAGAGTCGACGTAAGAAAAATTGAGCGTAACTTTTGCACATGTTGTCCGTTTTGGGCCCATAAGAACTTTTTGGAAATGTAGCGACCGTTTTGGATTGAACTCACAACTTCGTCGTGACGTATGAGTGATTTCAGCCATTTTTCAAAAGAAGGAGCACTTGCATATTTGGAACGCTTGGAGAGTCGACGTAAGAAAAATTGAGCGTAACTTTTGCACACGTTGTCCGTTTTGGGCCCATAAGTACTTTTTGGAACTGTAGCGACCGTTTTGAATTGAACTCACAACTTCGGTATGACGTATGAAGGATTTTGGCCATTTTTCAAAAGAATGAGCACTTGCATATTTGGAACGCTTGGAGAGTCGGCGTAAGAAGAATTGAGCGTAACTTTTGTACACGTTGTCCGGTTTTGGCCCATAAGTACTTTTTGGAAATGTAGCGACTGTTTTGGATTGAACTCACCACTTCGATGTGTCGTATGAGGGATTTCAGCCATTTTTTGAAAGAACGAGCACTTGCATATTTGGAATGCTTGGAGAGTCGGCGTAAGAAGAATTGAGCGTAACTTTTGCACACGTTGTCCGTTTTTGGCCCATAAGTACTTTTTGGAAATGTAGCGGCCGTTTTGGACTGAACTCATAACTTCGTCATGTCGTATGAGTTATTTCAGGCATTTTTCGATTGAATGAGCACTTACATATTTGGAACACTTGGAGAGTCGGCGTAAGAAGAATTGAGCGTAACTTTTGCATGCGTTGTCCGTTTTGGGCCCATAAGTACTTTTTGGAAATGTAGCGGCCGTTTTGGATTGAACTCACAACTTCGTTGTGTCGTATGAGTTATTTCGGCCATTTTTCGATAGAATGATCACTTGCATATTTGGAACGCTTGGAGAGTCGGCGTAAGAAGAATTGAGCGTAACTTTTGCATACGTTGTCCGTTTTGGGCCCATAAGTACTTTTTGAAAATGTAGCGACCGTTTTGGATTGAACTCACAACTTCGTCGTGTCGTATGAGTTATTTCGGCCATTTTTCGATAGAATGATCACTTGCATATTTGGAACGCTTGGAGAGTCGGCGTAAGAAGAATTGAGCGTAACTTTTGCATACGTTGTCCGTTTTGGGCCCATAAGTACTTTTTGAAAATGTAGCGACCGTTTTGGATTGAACTCACAACTTCGTCGTGTCGTATGAGTTATTTCGGCCATTTTTCGATAGAATGATCACTTGCATATTTGGAACGCTTGGAGAGTCGGCGTAAGAAGAATTGAGCGTAACTTTTGCACACGTTGTCCGTTTTGGGCCCATAAGTACTTTTTGGAACTGTAGCGACCGTTTTGAATTGAACTCACAACTTCGTCACGACGTATGAAGGATTTCGGCCATTTTTCAAAAAAATGAGCACTTGCATATTTGGAACGCTTGAGAGTTGGCGTAAGAAGAATTGAGCGTAACATTTGCACACGTTGTCCGTTTTGG
>NW_019231302.1:0-602 GCF_002742605.1 Olea europaea var. sylvestris
TGGCTACATAACGAATTTTAATTTTGTATCTAAACTGATTTTTTATAATTTTTAAATTAAGTCTATATATATATATATATATATATACACACTGGCGGATCTGGGGGGGGCATGCAGGGTCAATTGACCCTCCAGTTTTTAGGGTTTTTTTTTTAAATATAAATAAATAGTAGGTCAAAACTTAAAATAGACAAACCCATTTACCCAACATTTCTTCTCTGCTTGGCCGCTTCTACAGACTTGAGACAACGACTTCTCTCTCTCACTCGACTCTCGTCTCTCACTCTCCGGCAGCCCGGCTCTCGCACAGTGCACTCCTACCGCTGACCACTAGTACAATACATTACAGACTTACTCTTTCCCACGCAGTGCACGCACCGGCCAGTAGGCCACGGGCCACCCCCACCTAGACCGCTTCGTGCCTGAGCTGCCTCCATGCGACTGCAACAGCCGACGCCGGACCCAGGCGAACCATTTTTACTGACTTGAAAGTTGAAGGTTAAAAGCTTTACTCAAAATTTTTCTTTGAATTCTTCTCGACAGTAACTGCTTAGTGACCTTAGTCTGCTTAGCACTTAGTGCTTAGCCTGCTTTGCTACCTG
>NW_019231302.1:8676-19532 GCF_002742605.1 Olea europaea var. sylvestris
TATTTCTCATTACATTAAATTAAATTTTTCTCTCTCTTACTTTTAACCACATAATCTTCAATAAAATAATATTACACGTAAATTAAAAAATTTTCAACCACTATTTTTTTTAAAAAACACTATTCATCTCATTATAATGCCAAATAATGAGGCTCAAACACACCGTTACTTTCCAAATTGGGTGAAACAATAGATATTATACTATGGGTATATTTGGTTGTTTGATAGAGCTTTTAATAAATTTTAATAAAAGTTGATAAAATGTGTAATTGAAAAACTTATAAGAGTTGTGAATATCATAAAATGTGGGGATAATTGCAATCATGGTATCAAACATTTCATTTAATAGCAGACTTAATCCAAATATTTCATTTGTATCACCCATAATACCAAACCTTTCAAAAGCTCACACATGAAGTATAAATGGATGAAAACTGTTAGTTTGACCATTAATCATCAAGAGATATAGCCGTGCAGAATCGTCTTCCCACCGTCCTCCATTTGCAAGATGGTAAAACAAATCAAATCCACCCATATAAACACTTGAGGATGGTGTAAAGCTATGATCCTTCATTTTTCTTCCAACAATTTCTTTCTTGAACCTTGTCCTCTGAATGCTTAAATTTCCCCATGAATTCTTTAATGAAAAGCACACAAAAATTGATTGATGCAAGCGAAATCCCACATTCAGTGTGGGATTTAAACAATAATCTCTTATTTGATAGCATGGAAATTTAATTCAATTGAAACTATTTCAGATTTTGTTGTTAATTTATCCGAAATCTTGGATAATTCATGTGTCATTCGCTCCATGCCATTTCCATGGAAGAAATGAGGAGAACCAGAAATTTTCAATTGGTGAACAAGTATTTGTGGAACGCCTCGTAGATCTTTTCATCAATAATCATGAAACAGTGAAAAAATAATCCAAGAAAAATAACAATTTAGATGATGTGGAAATGATTCGTCAGCCACATAATTTTTATCTCCACGTGTGATTTTTTGTCTAGTTGTCCAAATAAAATCGACCCTAGTGATGGATGAGTAAATTAATAAATAATTGAGTGGGTGAGTGTTCAGTAATCATTTATTTTTTTGATGAGCAAGTGTAATCATTATTAAAATTTAGGGATCGCTCATTTAATTAACTCATAATTAAATCAAACAAACCAAAATAAGAACAACGCACCATCATCCCCTTCTCTTCTGACCCCTCACCTTCAAATCACCACCACCACCACCAACAACTGGCGCCACCGTACCTGCCCAACGCCAGCGCCACACACCCACCACTATTTCTTTCTCTTTTGTGTGTATATAGGTGGTTGTCTTTAGAGGTTGATTTATGAAGTGGAAAGTTGAAGCCTTTCACCTTTATATGCCTCAAGGGTTTTAGCCATGGAATTGAAATAGGAATTGCAAAAATTGGTTGTGAAAATTGTTGGATTGTCAAAATTGAAAGGGAAATTGCAGATTTTTGAAAAAATTTGGTACATGGGAATTCGCACATGAAAATTGCAGAAATTGGTTAGTGGAAATTAAAATGGTAAAATGGACTTTCCATTTGCTTGTTAATATGTGCTGAAAATACACAATTACCTAATTTCCATATCCCTTGTGTTGGGGTGGTGATGAAATCGATTTTGGAGGCGACAGTGGTGGTGGGGATAGTGGCAGTGGATGTTGGGCTGATGGTGGTGGAGTGATAGAGGTCCCAATCAAAACGGTAATTTAAACAAAGAGTAATTCTCTTAGGGTGAGAACTGAATCACAATTTGAATGAAATTTTTTTATTGAAGATTTTTTTATTTCAGCCAACGTGTTTAAATAGCCTTGAGAGTGCAACAACTGCCTAATCTCAAGGTCCACGTTCATAGAATCAAAACTAACTTCACAGAATTAAAACTAATAGATATCAAATAACAATCTTATTCTAACTGAAAAACAAATATTACATTGCATTTCCTAATGGATCAGATTGCCTTGGACTGGGTCTTGGATTCCCACGTCGTGCATGTAGTTGTTTTGGCCTTAGACTCTTTTTTCCATGTAGTTGCATGAGTTGCATGAGACCCCACATACATGCATGCATGCCAGCCTTTCCCACGTAACTTGCATGCATGCCAACCTTCATCACTTTTAGGCTACAAAGTCTTGGAACCTAGGATTCTTCCTAGGGGCTCTATTGGACCTTCTTGGTTTATCAATACCCTCCCGTTCAAGTAGATCCTTGTCCCCAAGATCTACCATCGGAAATTGCTCCTTCATCATCTCCGTCCGTTCACATGTGGCTTCTTCTGCAAGTAAACGTTTCCAATGTACCAAGCTCTCCTCAACAAATCTGTTACCAATTTTGATCCAACGAGATTCAAGTATTCGATCAGGTTCAAGCACTGGCATTCCTTCATTTGTAACTGGAGGTAACTCAGAACTCACTTGACTAGGATCTCCCACATATTTCTTCAACAAGGACACATGGAATACAGGATGGATGCGTGAATTCTCTGGAAGTTGCAGTTTGTATGCCACCTTGCCAATGCGTTGGATAACAGGACAAGGTCCCAAAATTGACTGGCTAGTTTTTGGTGTGCTCGCTTGAATGTAGTACTTTGGCGGTAGGGTTGGAGCCGCAACAATACCATATCTCCCACTTGGAACTCTACGTCTCGCCTTTTTAAATTAGCAGCCTGTCTCATTCGATTGATAGCCACGCCAAGGTTGTCCTTAAGTTGATGCAATAGCTCATCTCCTGTAAGAAGAGTTTTATCCACCTCATTAACCGGTGATAGTCCTTCCTCATAAATTGGTATTGTGGGTGGTAGACGACTGTAGAGAGCTTGAAATGGTGACATCCCTGTTGAGTTATGATAGGTGGTATAGTACCAATATTTAGCCCATGGTAAGAATTCGACCCATCTTTTTGGCCATTGATGAACAAAGCTACGCAAGTATTGTTCCAAACACCTGTTAACCACCTCGGACTGACCATCCGTTTGAAGATGATAAGTGGAACTTAGTTTGAGCTTAGTACCGGACATAGAGAAGAATTCCTGCCAAAATTTACTTATAAAAATGGGGTCACGATCACTAATAATCGATCTAGGCATTCCATGTAACTTGACCACACCTTCCACAAATTTTTCGGCGACTATCTTGGAGGTAAAAGGATGGGTAAGAGCCATAAAGTGGGCACACTTACTCAACCTATCTACCACTACTAATACCGTATCCTTTCCAGAAGAAGTTAGTAATCCTTCAACAAATTCAAGCGTAATGTCATCCCACACTTGACATGGGATCGGTAGAGGCTGGAGAAGGCCTGCTGGAGCTAATGTTTGTGACTTGGTTCTTTGGCAAGTCTCACAGGCAGCAACAAAGGCTTGAATATCCTTATACATGGTGGCCCAATAAAATTGTTGGGCCAACATTTTGTAGGTCCTGAGAGTACCCAAGTGGCCCGCGATCTTGCTAGCGTGAAACTCTTCCAGTAGGTTATTCCGAATGTAGCCACACGTTGCTCCAAGAAATATTTGAGGCTACGTTGATCCGTATGGATGAAGAACCTTTTTCCCAACAAATAGGGTCGCCAAGTACGTATAGCTTCAACAATGGCTAGCATCTCCTTAGCATAGATGGACCAAGACCGTTTTGTCACTCCCAAGGCTCGACTCATATAAGCGATAGGTCGTCCTTGTTGTGTTAGTACTGCTCCTATTCCATCGTTGGAGGCATCGGTTTCAATGATAAATGGCTCATTAAAATTGGGCATGGCTAATGTAGGTGTGGATGTCATGGCTTTTTTAGTGCAAGGAAAGCAGTTTCTGCTTCTTCTCCCCAACCGAATTGTCCCTTTTTTAAGAGATTTGTAAGAGGCCGAGCTAAGATCCCATAATTCCTTACGAACTTCCTGTAATATCCTGTTAAACCTAGAAAGCCATGCAACTCTGAGATATTAGTAGGACGTGGCCATGCTAACATGGCTGAAATTTTAGAATTGTCTACTTTTACCCCTTGGTGGGTCACAATATGTCCCAAATACTCGAGCTCCTGCTGGCCAAAGGCACATTTTGAAGCCTTGATATAAAATTGTTGCCGTTTTAGGATTTCTAAGGTTTTTCCCACATGAATTAAGTGTGCTTCCCATGATGGACTATAAATAAGTATATCGTCGAAAAATACCAAAATATATTTTCGAAGATATGGACAAAAATCGAATTCATAAGGGCTTGGAAGGTTGATGGAGCATTGCATAGGTCGAAAAGCATTACCAAATACTCGTAATGGCCATTATGAGTTCGAAATGCCGTTTTAAGGACATCTTGAGGGTGAACCCACACTTGGTGGTATCCTGCTCTAAGATCAAGCTTTGTAAAGTAGCTGGCCCCATGCAATTCATCGAGCATGTCCTCTACCGTTGGAATTGGGAAGCGATCTTTGATGGTTATGGCATTGAGTGCGCGATAATCGGTGTAAAATCGCCAACTTCCGTCCTTCTTTTTAACCAATAGTACTGGTGATGAGAAGGGACTTGTGCTTGGCCTTATAAGTCCTTGGTCGAGCATTTCTTATACTTGCCTCTCAAATTTCGCCTTTTGGAAATAAGCATAACGATATGGCCGAACATTCATGGGCTCAGTACCTTCCTTGAGTGGAATACAATGGTCTACCTCTCTTACTGGAGGTAGGTGGGCTCTTCGAAAACTTCTCCATACTGGTTCAAGAGTTTCTGCATGTCTGGGTGCATTTTGTCTCCATTTTCATGAGTGTCTGATTGTAAACACATGGTAAACAAGGGGTATCCTTGATGCACTTCTCAAGTCATCTCTTTAAGGAAAACTGCTTGTATGGATGACTGATCAATGCCTTGTAACCTCCTAGCTCCATTTCCCCATTGGAATTCCATTGTCAAAGTCTTCCAATTACACATGACAGAACTGAGCATCTCGAGCCATTATATCCCGAGCACGACATCCAAGCCAGCAATAGGAATTGCATAAAATGTGAGCAAGAAGGGAATTCCTTGCAAATCCACGGGCACCTTCTCAAATCGGCCTTGGCATGCCAACTTTTCACCATTAGCTACACGGACCGTCATTGGAGCAGTTGGTCTCGTGAACCTCCGTTGACGTGTGAGTTGATCATCCTTCATCCTGGCCAAGCTAATGGCGTCTTTAAGCATCTACGGTTTGAACATTCGGATACCATCAGCAATCTCGTCCTTCAATCCTCCCATGAATGTTCCCACAAGTGCTTTTTGAGTCCATCCACGAACTCGGTTGCCTAACCTCTCAAACTCACGTTGATAGTCCCTTAGAGAGCCGACTTGTCTGACCCGAGAAAGAGCCTCTTCAAAATCTTCACACTCTGATGGTCCAAAACATGCCCATAGCTCATCTTCGAAGGTCTCCCATGATAATGCCTGCCCTTCATTTTCGTATGTCTTCTAAAGCCACTACCACCATTGGTTGGCCTCGCCTTCCAAGTGAAAAGATGCTAGTGACACCTTCTGGGCTTCCGGGATAGTTTGGAATTCAAAGGATTGGATTCACACGACCATTCTGTAGGGTCTTCTCCACTGAATTGGGGAAATTCCAATTTTGCCATTTTTGTGGAGTACACTAGTCGTCCACCGTTGACATCTTCTATATTGTCGTCGCGGCGATTTCGAAAGTTCTCTCCTCACTCACTGTTGCGAGAGGTATTGGGAGAGTCTTCCTTATATGAACGAAGCATCTCCTCTAACTGATGGAACTTCTCTGTAATCCCTAGCTCCATACGATTCATGCCTTCTTGAAGACCACTAAGACCCTCCTCCAAGCTTTCAATCCGTTCTCTGTTGGTGGCCATTAACCCCGCTCTGATACCACTTGATAGAGGTCCCAATCAAAATGGTAATTTAAACAAAGAGTAATTCTCTTAGGGTGAGAACTAAACCACAATTTGAAAGAAATTTTTTTATTGATGATTTTTTTATTTTAGCCAACATGTTTAAATAGCTTGGAGAGTACAACAGACTGCCTAATCTCAAGGTCCACGTTCACAGAATCAAAACTAACTTCACAAAATTAAAACTAATAGATATCAAATAACAATCTTATTCTAACTGAAAAACAAATATTACATTGCATTTCCTAATGGATCAGATTGCCTTGGACTGGGTCTTGGATTCCCACGTCATGCATGTAGTTGTTTTGGCCTTAGACTCTTTTTTTGCATGAGTTGCATGAGACCCCACGTACATGCATGCATGCCAGCCTTTCCCACGTAACTTGCATGCATGCCAACCTTCATCACTTTTTGGCTACAAAGTCTTGGAACCTAGGATTCTTCCTAGAGGCTCTGTTGGACCTTCTTGGTTTATCATGGAGATGCAGATGATTCTAGTTCTTCATTGAATGGTGATGCCGACGTTGGTTCCCGCATTGGTGCCGTCATATTTTCAGGGAGGGGTGGGGATGGGTTTGTGAAGAAGATGATCACTATTACGTCTTTTATATATATATTTTTTACTGAATTTTTAAATTGTTTTATGTTAAAATTGTAAAGTTTTCATTTTGCCCTTTATTGATTTTGTGAAAATCAATTTTTGGAGTTAACTACGGATCAAAGTAACAGTTTCGTCTATTTGGACTTCAGGTGTGAATTTTTGAAGGTTTGATACTATGGGTAGTACAAATAAAAGATTTGGATCAAATCTACTATTAAATAAAAGATTTGGTACCGTAGCTACAATTAATTCTAAAATGTGTAAGTAAAATTAATTGTTGAATTAAACCTCAACTTTTTAAACTATCCAACAAGCACTTAATATTAGATAAGATTAAATAGTACAAGAGACGAGCGAAAATCAAATTTTTAGTAGATTTTGATAAAAATTGCGTAAGAAATGTGTGTGGCNTGCAATTTTGCAATAAAATGCACTGGAATATTTTTCCAACTCTCTGAATTTATGCCACCTCAAAAGCTATCCCAAAAAAAAAACAAAAAAAAAAAACAAAAAAACTGTACAGGTCCGTTAGATCCACTCTCTGATGCTGTTTTTTGATCAATTTCAAAAAATCAACTTAGAACAATACATACAGGATTTGCATACATGTAAATACACATATAGAGATACGTGTTACGTGTATATCCATGGTCGATGGATTGGATTTGGAGCCATTGGGCCAATATTTTTTTCTCAAAAGACCGATCCCTCAATTCATCGGCCCAAATAATTGCAAAATTTAAGGAAAAAATAAATAAATTTATGCCTATGTCCCAACAGCAGCAAATGCAGATACATCTTCTTCCTCCCCTTTCTTCCACAGTTCCACCACCACTTGCTCGACAGCAAGTACTAAAAGCTTCGGTAGAGCCCAGCACGCGCGGCAGCACCCCACTTGTTGGGTGCTGACTCCGCCACTGAGGACATGCCTTTCTAAATGGGTCGTGCCAGACTTAAAGTCAAAATTCTGATGAAAATATGTTTACATTATAAAAATGTAAAGAAGAGTTAATTGCTTGATTAGAAAGTACATAACTGATAATCCATTGAATTTCTCAAACTTGATATATTATTCAATGTTAATGAAATGTGGTAATATAGCAGAATTATTGATTTCATGGACCATGCATATTGTGTCACAATCTAATAGTCAATCAATTTGGGTCAATAATGGTTTTGCCAGAGCTCAAAATGGAGTGGTGATAAAGAGTTATGAACCTGTAAAAATGCACATACCAATACCATGCTCTGTGTTTACTTACTTTCCAAATTGGGTGAAACAATAGATATTACACCATGGGTATATTTGGTTGTTTGATAGAGCTTTTAATAGTATTTTAATAAATTTTAATAAAAGTCGATAAAATGTATGATTGAATAGCTTATTTGAGTTGTAAATATCATAAAATGTTTAAGTAAAACTAATTGTTGAATTGAACCTCAACTTTTAGCAACTTTTTAAACTATCCAACAAGCACTTAATATTAGATAAGATTAAATAGTACAAGAGACGAGCCAAAATCAAAGTTTTAGTAGATTTTGATAAAAATTGGTAAAATTTGTGGGTCCCACAATGTGTGATTAGAAATAAGTTTTAGAAGGTAGTAACCAAATGGGTGCCAAAGATGATGTTTATATATATATATATATATATCATGATCTCATAATATTGCAAAGACTTATACTCGAAAAATTTGTCTGCGTAGGTCGATATTTAGCTTAATTTTCAAATACTCACAAAAATAAAATAAAATAAAATGATAATCAATTATTATGATTTTTGGATTTTGATGTTGAAATATAAATTCTTTGCCAAATATGCATGTTATAAATATGTGTGCGAATGTTTCTATTCAATAAGATTTACAAGATCATATATATTTCTATATTTATATACATGGTTGACATTGTAGTTTTATATGTTGGATTAGATCTCTTGAAATTGAAATAAATTTGAGTTTTGAGCAATGCTTCTCCTTACCGTACATCCTTTTTGCGTAAGAACTGCATATGGCAATTAAAATTCAAAAATGAACAAATGAGAAAGTTATTCATTTTTACAGAGATTAGTCAATGCACGGGCCGAGTCATTTTGAAAGTAATATTAGTATGTTAAATGTATTGAATTCTCAAGAATTACCTTTTGAACAAATGTTTGTTTGAACTAATTTTCAACCATCCATCTCCGAATAAATGAATTTGCAATAAGAAAGCAAACTGATGTAGAGAAGTTCAATTGGATCAAAATAGTAAGATATGAAATCATAGATGGATAGATGAAGCTAGAATTAAAGATTGATATATTCTATAGATGAAATGTATACTACGATAATGTTAATATATTTCAATCTAATATTAAATTAGATATGTCAAATTCAATATCTCATGTATGTTAGAATTTATTATACTAATACAAATTATAGTATCTTAAGATACTATTTATTTACAAGAAGAATGAGGTGTAGCATATTTTCCTGTTTCCAAACCAAACAACTATAATATTCAAATAGAATATAAGGAAATCTCATCTTACAATTTAATTTTCGGTATTATTTCGCTATATTTTTGCTTCTTATAAATAACTGTAGAACGTAAAGACTGAACAATTGTCTACTTACCTTTCTAAAATTCTCAGGAACCTCTTTATTGACTTTACATAAATATGTACAAAGCTGGACTCCGGTTAATAACATTCCACGGTGCTTTTCTTTGACCAAAGCAGCATTAACAAGGTTTTCTACCATGTCCAGTACTTTCTTTAACTTGAAGGTCCATTTTTAACAAGAGTGTGAGTAACGAGTACAAAGAGCAAGTCATAGGTTCCACACTGCAGTAAACAAAAGCCTTTTTAGTCAAAGATCATTTTGAACAATAAAAGTAATTCTTTCCATTATGCATTGAATTCGACCATCTTAATTTGTAGGTATGACTTATGTGATAAGTATTGAACCAAAAAGTAACATGGTCAAGTATGCATGTTCGTGGCTTAAATTGTGATAGTTTTAACCTGAGCCTATCATAAACTATTTCATACATACACGAGCTAAATCGTAAAATTTGTAGAGAATCATTATGAAATCAAATGCACATGAAAATATAAACCAGCGGAATACTCAGGTTGTATTTAGTGGCAAACAAATCGTCATTGAATTTAAATGGATACATCTGAGATTAATAGTAAACGAGAATAGCGAGAAATAAAATTGGAATTTGTGATGTGTTTGGTGGATATTTTTAGGGTAAATAAAATGTGGAACAATGAGTAACAATTACCTGAGATTCTAACATTTCTTTTTAATAGTTGCTACCAAAATGGTAATTCTAGAAAGCACATCACCTTCTGTTGACATACTTTACAATCAATAAGAGCCTCATGGATCAATATGGATTAACAACATTATAGGAAAAAAATGAATAGACAACTCAATTCAATCGAAGACGCAGTGATAACAATCATGAATACAACAAGCACACCAATGTTGTTGACTATTACCCAAAGTTGTAATAACATCCTTCCTAACTTTTTCGAAAGCATCCCCATAAGACCTGCAGATGATTTTGTAACTCTATAAAGGCAGCAAGCAACCATGACGATTTAATTTTTTACTGTACAAGAAAGCTCAATCTTCTTTTTGTTACTCTCTATCCATCATCATTCATTACAAAAGGAACAAAAATGAATCAGAATAAGTAAAAAAAAAAAAAATGCTAACCCATTAATAATTTATCAGAAGTAAACATAAAACAAAAGAAAGAAATGAAAATTACCTTGTTCCAAAGTGGAACCATCTTGAAGATCAAGAACAGCTATAGGTATTGAAGCAAGACTCCTCTGAGCTGTGCTTTCTCTGGAAATTAAAAAGAACAATAGGGAAATTCCCCAGAACATAAAAAATAAGGTAAACACAGTGGATTTATCTGAAAAACAAATATTATTTACATGAATTACAATTACTATTGATACCACCTTAATCTACTCTTGCGGCTTCCCAAGAGATGGTTCCGGTTCACCGCCTTTGATTTTAGACATTTCATTTTTATTTTATTTTAAATTTTTTGGAAGGGGATATGAAGTCAAGGAGGAAAGAACATTAATTTCGTATTTCCAAGAAACAATTACTAAGTAAAAACATATTCGAAAATGAAAGTGATAAGTTTCTAAAAGTTATAAACGCCCTACCAAAAAAATCAGTATTGATATATTTCTAAAGAACAGCCCAACATTAAAAATAATTACTCCTCATCAAATCCCCACAATCATGATGAACATTTGGAAACTGAATAATATAAACATCACACACAAGCTTCAACTCAAATAAATCAATCAAGAATTATTAAGCATGGTCCACAAGGTTAATCTCGTACCTTT
>NW_019231302.1:26714-36709 GCF_002742605.1 Olea europaea var. sylvestris
AAATAAATAAATTTGTACTGAAAACTCAAAACGGCATTTTTGCCGTTTTGAGTGTTTTCAAGCCAAACCCACGCTTCAAATGAAAACACGAAAAATGCTCATTTTCACTCCCCCAAACTTTCTTCTGCCACAGCAATGGAGCCCCTACTTTCGAACCCTCTAAACTCCAGCCAACCTCCTCCAAAACCACCAAATTTACATACCATTGTGAAGCCCTTAATCTCCCCCTTTAATTACCACACAAACAACAACCAAAATATATACCAAAATCAATCAAAAATCATCTTAAAAAAATTAACTGGCACAAACTGCTTCTGTCGGAATCTTCACCTTTGGCGACGTCCAAGGTCGCGCAACACCATCAATCGATTGCCCACCCACAGACAACTCCAACCATGGCTTCAAAACTGACCGACGGCTTCCATAAGATCGACTGATTCTGGACGTAATAGAAGGTGACCCATGGTAGTATTGGATGCGCCTTGTTGAGAGGAGTGGATTGGTAGTGGTTCATGATTGGAACGGTGGCTGACGGTGGTGTTAATAGGCCTGAAATTGTGAGTGGTAGTGAGGTTTGTTGGGGGCTATTTTCGGCAAGTTCTTGGTCAAATAATCATTGAAAGTTGTACAGGGAGGTGAGGGGTTCAAGTGATGCTGGGATCCGGTGGTCTTGGTGGTTGGTGGTGGTAGATTTTTGAGGTAGAAGAAGATGGCCAAAAATGGAAGAATCACCCTTTGCAGGAAACCAAAAGGAGGAAAATGTAAACGCCTTTTTAATTTTATGTTTTAAGAAACATTTTTTCAAAATGACAAAAAGAACGTATTTTCAACAATTTCAAAACGGACACTCAAAAACACAAAACCCAAAATAAATTCAAAACTTAAAATACAAAATTGAAATACGAAGAGAACGGCCCCTAAATTTTTCTAGAAAAAATATAGTTGGCTATGAAAATAGTCCACAAGGTGCATGACCGTCTAATTTTTTTGACTTTTGTATTATAGTTTTATCATAATTTAAAATTGAGCTGATTTTCTCACCAAAAGAAAGTATCTTTGTGGGTACACACACTCCTTTTACCATTCCAAATGAGAAAGATAAAAAAAAGAGAACAATTCTTTGGATGTTAACAAAAGATTATAGTGACTTAATCCGAAGCATGATATTGTTAAGAAAATAATGACAGACGAAATGAAACTCATACCTGGGAATGTTGAGCCCCAACACCAGCAGTAGCACCATTTGGACCTTAAGATAACAATAGGCAATGATATTTGACCGGCTGACATACTTTAATGAGAAAAGAGCTTTAATTGCATAAATCAAATTACAAAGCGAAATGCAGTTTTCAGTCGAGTAATGAGTTGATGACAGAAATGCAACAAAACCATAAATTGAACTCTTCTATTTCTTTCTTGTTGATGAATTTGACTAATAATACTAAATAAGTAGTAACATTCTTTGCTTTACAATTGGTTTAGCACTTAAACTTGAAGGTCCATTTTTAACAAGAGTGTGACTAATGAGTACAAAGAGCAAGTCATAGGCTCCACACTGCAGTTAACAAAAGCCTTTTTTGTCAACAATAAAAGTAATTCTTTCCATTATGCATTGAATTCGACCATCTTAATTTGTAGGTATGACTTATGTGATAAGTATTGAACCAAAAAGTAACGTGGTCAAGTATGAATGTTCGTGGCTTAAATTGTGATAGTTTTAAGCTGAGCCTATCATAAACTATTTCATACATACACGAGCTAAATCGTAAAATTTGTGGAGCATCATTCTGAAATCAAATGCACATGAAAATATAAACCAGCGGAATACTCAGGTTGTATTTAGTGGCAAACAAATCGTCATCGAATTTAAATGGATACATCTGAGATTAATAGTAAACGAGAAAATTGGAATTTGTGATGTGTTTGGTGGATACTTTTAGGGTAAAAAAAATGAGGAACAATGAGTAACAATTACCTGAGATTCTAACATTTCTTTTTAATAGTTGCTACCAAAATGGTAATTCTAGAAAGCACATCACCTTCTGTTGACATACTTTACAATCAATAAGAGCCTCATGGATCAATATGGATTAACAACATTATAGGA
The DNA here is from genome assembly GCF_002742605.1 of Olea europaea var. sylvestris. NCBI lineage: Eukaryota > Viridiplantae > Streptophyta > Magnoliopsida > Lamiales > Oleaceae > Olea > Olea europaea. The sequence goes on from NW_019231302.1 coordinate 28,822, forward strand.
AAAAAATGAATAGACAACTCAATTCAATCGAAGACGCAGTGATAACAATCATGAATACAACAAGCACACCAATGTTGTTGACTATTACCCAAAGTTGTAATAACATCCTTCCTAACTTTTTCGAAAGCATCCCCCATAAGACCTGCAGATGATTTTGTAACTCTATAAAGGCAGCAAGCAACCATGACGATTTAATTTTTTACTGTACAAGAAAGCTCAATCTTCTTTTTGTTACTCTCTATCCATCATCATTCATTACAAAAGGAACAAAAATGAATCAGAATAAGTAAAAAAAAAAAAAATGCTAACCCATTAATAATTTATCAGAAGTAAACATAAAACAAAAGAAAGAAATGAAAATTACCTTGTTCCAAAGTGGAACCATCTTGAAGATCAAGAACAGCTATAGGTATTGAAGCAAGACTCCTCTGAGCTGTGCTTTCTCTGGAAATTAAAAAGAACAATAGGGAAATTCCCCAGAACATAAAAAATAAAGTAAACGCAGTGGATTGATCTGAAAAACAAATATTATTTACATGAATTACAATTACTATTGATACCACCTTAATCTACTCTTGCGGCTTCCCAAGAGATGGTTCCGGTTCACCGCCTTTGATTTTAGACATTTCATTTTTATTTTATTTTAAATTTTTTGGAAGGGGATATGAAGTCAAGGAGGAAAGAACATTAATTTCGTATTTCCAAGAAACAATTACTAAGTAAAAACATATTCGAAAATGAAAGTGATAAGTTTCTAAAAGTTATAAACGCCCTACCAAAAAAATCAGTATTGATATATTTCTAAAGAACAGCCCAACATTAAAAATAATTACTCCTCATCAAATCCCCACAATCATGATGAACATTTGGGAACTGAATAATATAAACATCGCACACAAGCTTCAATTCAAATAAATCAATCAAGAATCATTAAGCATGGTCCACAAGGTTAATCTCGTACCTTTTGCTTCCCTTGCTATGCACTGGTCTGACAAAGACTATATGCAATATTAAACCCCATCACAACTAATTTATTGAATTTACAATGTAACCATCAGCTGATGAATTGGTTATAATAAAAAGTACAGATTCACTAATAAAAATCACTTCCAGATGCTACTCAAAACATTTTTTTCACATTGAAAAGTTGAGACCAGGCCTGTATACAAATTGGCGGTAGTGTTTTCCCCCATTTACCAATAATTCATCAACTGTTGTTAAATTTCTGAGAAGTATCCGAGTCTACAAAAAGTTAGTATAATGATTAAAATAAGTACACACAGCCGTCTTTAGAGAATCATTTCTCCCACACTGACACCCCTCCAAACAGAAGACAGATTTGTTAGAAATATGTCACGAGTCATGACTTCACCATAGATATAAGACCACAAGGGGTTATAGCTAATCAAGCTACAGCTTAGACAGACACACAAGCCTAATCAGGTTGGATAAGAACACAAACTTTTCCCCTTCTACCCTTTCCCCTCAAATAACAAGGAGAAAATTGTAAGTATTATGCCCTAGGTTCAATCAACTTTGGACATAAATACTTTTGATATATAATTAATGCAATTTAATGGCATATCTATTATTTAATTAATAGACGATTAAATAAATAATAGAATCCGTAGATTCAAATCTTCGTAATTTGTCAATCACAAAGAGCTGTGATTGTGAGATACAAATTACATCTGATTGAATCTTAAATCGTCCGTGGTCGTAAGTAATAACGAGATACGGATATCATTATTACGGATAGACCATCACGTGTGGCATTTCTTATTTGTGAAGTAAGTAACTAATGTCACAAGCTAAAGTGTGGTGACACTTAAATGAACACGTGGATGTTTTGTTATAGAACAAAACATTGGAGACCCGTCGAGAGATTCCACATGGATAACTATCTAAGTGTCAGTGGTTAATCTCTAACATTCGGTAATGGAATTGGTCCTTTGACTTGAGGTCGTCATGGTACCTTATATGAGGACAGTCATACTTTGGTGGTGTTGGATGTTGCTCTGCAAAGAGCCGCTAATACGACATCGTTCGGGTACATCAAGAATCGTATGAAGGTTGTGATTGATCAATAAAGGATTCGTCACTCTTAGATAGTAAGAGATTATGATCCGCGTTTCATTCAATTAAATCAATGATGAAATCCTTGGCCAAGGTGTGCTCATAAGTCGAAAAGAAGTTTTCGACTTATATTGACTTAATAGTAGAGTGAAAGATATGATCGATAATCAGGATTGACACATTTCCATATCTCGTAATTGATCGGATCATATTGACGAAGGGATTATAGTTTCGCGGTAAACGAACGAGTTTGATTTTGTCATATCACGTGACATTTCCCGTCACATGTATTGCCCTGACACATTGCTAGATATCAAATAGGGACGGCGAGTGTGAATTGACGATAAATTAAAAGGGTGTTTCAATTTATCAATTTTGATTATATCAAAATAATATTTCACGTCGTTAGGTATCGTGATCGAGAACTTGATGGGTCACACACAAAAGAGAATTGAAAGAGTGTAATTTGTCAATTAATTAATTTAACAATCGTTGGATAAATTAATTAATTGAATTTGTTATTTATATTGCCGAATTAATTAATTGGATTAATTAATTCACGGACTAGGTTTAATTAAATGGATTAATTAAATATTGGACCGGACCGGGCCGAGCCTGTTTGGATTTATATAAATACATAGCTAGGGTTTGAGGTCCAGATGATTTTCATTATTCTTGCTGGCACAAGAGAAAAACCCTAGAAATTGCAATCTAATTCTCTGTGTGGATCATCGTTAGAGGCTGGACAATTGGACAGCTGTGGTTGCGAATCAAGATTGCTAAAACGAGAAGAAAAGCAAAAGGTTTGTAGAATTCTTGAAAGGTACAATCTTTGTCACGATTTTTATCTAAACACAAAGGGATCCTCGGTGGGAATCGAAATAATTTTAATTTTTCACTGTGTATGTATAAGTAGATTCCCAACAAAAATATCCAACAAAAGATGAGCATAGTACAAATGTGGTTTACATAAAAGGAAAATGGATATTCACCTCTTCTAAGGTGTGCGCGGTATAGTGTAATTGAAAATTTACATTATTCTGTTTCATCTGCTCCTTGAGGAATCCAATAATAATCCATGTAGAACTATCAAACAGAAAAGACCAAATAGTTGAGTCTTCGGTAATCCTTAGTGGTCGGTTAGGACACATGAACTTGAAATGTGTGAATCTATTAGTAGAAAAACATGAAAAATGGAAATAGGCAAAAGATATCTCCCAATGCTTGTTCAGTTGCTCATGAGAAGAAAAAATTATACGTAAAAATACCTGATAACATTGCAATTATCATTGTTGGATACAAATCCAATCTAATGAGTAAGTCAATAAATTCAGGTATACTAAAGTACATGAAATACTTCTAAGAAAAAAGGTATAGCATTAAGAAGAAAGAGTTTACTTGGTACAACAGAAGTTTGATGGAAACCAATATTCACAACAATTCCTGAAATGTGTCTTGCCGAAAACAAAACTAAAGTTGCCTGCACTAATTCAAAAGAAATCACAAGATAATTTAGTAAACAGAAAAAGAAAAACAATAAAAAAAATAATAAAATAATAATATTAATACATTGTCAATTTACAAGGACGATTGATCAAATTCACATTTATTTTAAATTGTAGGAGGTTGAAGTCCCATCTTTTGAACTTATGCACTAATAGTCTGAACATAAAATTTTGGAATCATTGAGTTTAAGAACTCAGCTGCAATTTATCAAAGGTAAGTCTTCGCCTCCAAGGACATTGGTTTTGGATTTTATATGCAATCAAGCTAATTATGCAGCACTCATAATGGAGAACTCCTTTTTTGGCCTCAAAATATGGCAACGGTGTCAAAACCATAGCAAGTACCCACTGGCTCACAATTCCTAAGCCAAATCTATGTTGGTGCAAGAAGAGTCGAGGGAACCTAACTCACTGGAATATAAAGTTAGAGGCCTAAATATTACGAAAAATTGAATACTCGTTCTTGTTACCTATGGTGTAAGTATATCGCTAATATGCTTATAATCACTTCAAAAACATAATTATTAATCTCTTCCATGGAATCCAAAATTGAATAGAGTGTGCACAACAAGGGCAATAATTCCCCAGATATATATTAATCAGCAAAAGGAAATCTTAATTAATTCCCATTTAAACGAATTTTAGTATAGCAGCTAGCTGTTGCTATGGTACTCCAAATATTTATTCTGTCACCTTAAAAACTCACATAAATACATTTGTTCTCAATTAATACCCTTATTTTCTCTACATGAATAAAAATTTGTGGGCTTCGTAAAATGAGTTTGATGAAAAATAAATTTTAGAAAACAGGGGCTAAATATTAAACAAACGAGTAACCCTTTGGTTTGTAATTTAGAACTAGTTTAGTCATAAAATTGGATGTATGTTGGTGCAAGAAGAGTTGAGGGAACCTAACTCATTGGAATATATAGTTAGAGTCCTAAATATTACGAAAAATTGAATACTCTTTCCAGTTACCTATGGTGTACGTATATCACTAATATGCTTATAATCACTTCATAAACTTAATTATTAATATCTTCCAAGGAATCCAAAAATTGAATAGAGTTCATCAAGGGCAATAATTCAGTTGATACTGTCAATCAATGTCCAATGAATTATTACCAAAAACTTGGTGTTTCTTGCAAGTAAACAAATTAAATTCAAAAATCATGAAAACGAATTTCAGTATCTTATCAACATTATATATAGCAATGGATGCCTGGAAGAAGAAACCACATATCAAAATATGACAAGGAAGAAAGTGAAACTCGCTTTCATCAGTAATGATTGTGCAAGAAAAGCAACATTCAAGAAAAGGAAGAAGGGTCTGATTAAGAAGGTGAGTGAACTCAGTACCCTTTGTGGTATTGATATATGTGCCATTATATATAGCCCTTACGAGTCTCAGCCCGACGTTTTGCTGGACAATCATGGCGTCCATCGCGTGTTGGCGCAGTTCAAGAGGATGCCGGAGATGGAACGAAGCAAGAAAATGGTGAATCAAGAGAGTTTCATCAGGCAGAGAATCGCCAAAGCTAGTGACCAGCTTAAGAAGCAACATAAGGAGAATAGAGAAAAGGAAATTACTCAGGTTATGTACCAGTGTTTGACAGGTAAAGGGCTGCAGATTTGACTGATCTGGGGTGGTTGCTTGATCCGAGCTTGAAGGAGATTAACAAAAGAATTGATGAGCTCAAAAAAACTACTGCTCCACCTCCACCTCCACAGCAGGTTGCGACGCCACATCCACATGTACCAATAGGTAATTTGTTTATGCAGGAGCAGAAATCGGCAGTGGATTTAACAATGGATGCCATGCAAAGGCCACAGTGGTTCACAAATTGGATGAACAATCCCAGTGATCATCAGCAAATGAATTCTTTTGGGCATGGAGATGAAATGATGCTGCTATTTTGTGAGAATAATCACAATAAGATGTGGTCTAATGCCTTCTTCCCTTGATGATCATCTTTTGGAATTCATTTACACGGTTTAAAGTCATAATTCTACATGTTTTTTATCATTAATTTCGAGAATTTTGCTTCTTGTTTTTTAAGTTTAATGTGAAATTTTTTTTGATTTCAGATGGGATTGAGCGAAATCTCCATTTAACTTGTACATTTTGCCTTTTTCTTGTTAATTTTTCAGCTTTTCGTTTATTAAATCTTATTAGAATATATGGAGTATGCGACAACCATATCAAAGATTTTAATGTCGGTGAGACTTATCACTTAGGTCTCTACATAAAAATTCCATCCAATAAATTGTATAAATGTGAGTCCTTGGTTTTTTGAGATCGAATTAAGACCTATCATTCACTTGGCATTGAATTGGAAATGGTATTGAACTTTCAAGAATCCAGAGTTACATCAAGACCTATAGTAATTATTCTTAAAACGCAACCGGCATACCATTCCCATTTCGACCTTTTTGCCAAAACTTTGATTTCCTATAATTTCCATGTAGTTGATTTCTTCATTTTGTCCAATCATTAATAATTTCAATTTTTTTCCTTTAATAATCGATTTATATAACACTAAGTCACATAGAATTTTCTCATTAGGGCCATTTTGATCTAGATACTGAGATCTCTGCATATATGAGATTTTCTTGTAAAATACATATTTATTCAAAAAAATTTGAATGGTTCCCAGTAATGAAAAAAGAATTAATATAGTTGATCCTAAATTTATCAGTACAAAATTTGAGCCTCCTTGCATATCCATTACAAGATACAATCTTATTCTCAATAATATAGTTAGCTACATGAATAAATTGTCGTTGTAATCTACCTTAAACTATGTTTGATTAGTGTTTAAATACATAAATTATAAACAGATAGAAATTAATAGTGAAAAGTGGATAATAATTTTAAATTTTATTAAATATATAAATAAAAAATAATTTGACTGATTATAAATAATATAAAAATAATAGCCATATTCCTTCTTCTTCTTCTTTTTTTGGAGAATAATTTGACACCTATTATTTGAAAAATTAAAGAGATTTGAATAGTATTTTTGGAGAATGTGTAGTCAAAAAGTAAAGAAACTTTATTAATTTATATGTAGAATATTTTACTCTGTGAATATGTGATAGAGAATGATACTGTAACAAATAATTTAAATATTTAAAAGTTATCATACAAGGGCTTATTGAAATTCATTCCCAAAGATAATTGATGTGTGAATCGCAGAACTAAAGATGGGACATGGTGGTTATACTTATTTGATGGAATAGCAAGAAAAGTGAAGTGTATATAGTTTATTTTATTTTATATAATGCCCTCCTTGAGTATAGCAAATTTTAATTTTAAGTTGAAGTTAATAATTAAATTTAACTACACATTTTAAGAGATTCGCAATCTTTACATCACACATTTCATCAGTTTTATTATAATATACTAAAAATTTGATTTTAATCTATACTAAACAGAATCTCTATTTTATCTAGTGTCAAAGTTTTGATTCTGAATTGGTAATATATGGTCAAGTTGACTATTGATTGGATTAAAAAACGATTATCAAATTAATGTTTATTACCTTCATTTAACCTATTTTTCAAACTGCCCAAAAAATTGGACCCTCGTTAATCCTTAGTGGTGTGACAAAAACACATGATTGAAATTAGCTTTACATGAACAAGCATGGTAAATTTTTATCACGTTGCTTATATTGTCTAAATAAATGGAAATGCATTTGATAGTGTCTGAATAATTAACATTTTCAGGAGGACTGCATACATATTAGGAGCATCGATTAAAAGTAACAATGTTACTTTCTTGTATTTGCAGTCTCGAGTCTCAATATTGAGTGGAGAAATTCTTGAAGAACAAAAATAAACTTTTAGAATAAAACTGAATGAATAGAGTCACATCGGCCATGTTAGCATAGTTGGAACTTTTATTCATGAAGTATAGCATACTCTTATAGCACTCAAATAGGGTCACTTTTATTTCACATTTATGCTTCTTAACTAAAACTTTATCAATTTTTTAATTGGTCAAACTTCAATTTTAATCATGTAATTTATGGAATTCACAACTTTTGAACTCCACATTATATTAACTTTTATAAAAATTAAAAAATAAAATAAAATAAAAATATGTCAAACAACCCATTAGAATAATGAGAACAAGCTCGAATCTCCTTTTCTCAAATACCCAATAAACTCCATTACAATTTCAGTATTTCTTTGAGCGAAACAATTTCATTATTATTATTATTATTATTATTATTATTATTATTATTATTATTATTATTATTATTATTATTATTATTATTATTATTATTATTTATTTTTAT
>NW_019231302.1:38299-96128 GCF_002742605.1 Olea europaea var. sylvestris
TGATTTGATGAAAATTATAACAATCTTTTCAAATGAATTATTAAATTAACCAAATACAATGGGGTATGAGAAAAAAACAAGTAAATGAAAGTCACTTCTGCAGGCAAATCAGGATTGGACTTAATGAACTTACATCCGTGGACATTCATTGAAAAATCCATGGACGTGTGTAATATGTGGACAAAACAATGATGTGGTTCAGCATTATTCAAATTTGTCATCGTTAAATAAAGACCCATCTGAAAAAAAAAAAAAAAAAAAAAAAAAGAGCAATGAAATAAACAAGAGGAGAAAGAATAAAAAAAGGCCAAACTGCTTATATCTAAGTTAATAACACAAACTTCAACTAGAATTAGTTCACTGATATATAAGATTTCATGAAAAAAGGTTAGGGTTGTCAACAAATTTGTCATTGTAAATTAAAGACCCACCTAATAAAAAAGCAATGAAATAAACAAGAGGAGAAAAAATAATAAAGGCCAAGCTACTTATATCTAAGTAAATAACACTAACTTCAACTAAAATTAGTTCACTGATATATTATATTTCCATGAAAACAGTTTAGGGTTGACAACAAATTTAATTTCAAAGAACACTAAACAGGTTGCAACTAATTTAACCCCAATACGATACTTAGAAAAAATGTTTCCAATAAACTCAGCATGTGTAATGCCCGTATCACTTCCATCACACCGCTCAATAGCACAAGTTATGCCTTAATTAGCAAAGAGAAACAAAAGAGCATAGTTTCAGTAATTAGTGCCTTCAATATCTTTAGGAGTTACTCCATGAGACTCTAGTACCTACTCTGGGGTTTCATATTAATAGCTGACCATTTCTTTTCCCAGATAAGATCAACAGGGTTGACATTTCTCCAAAATTGAAGCATCGGAGCTTACATTTTTAATTCTATAAATTGCACATCATCAACGAAAGATACACTACAATATATACACTACAATGAAGTAGAAAAGAAAAAATGCAAAATGCTTCAATGTTCATGCCATGAGAAAAAATTTCAATGACCGAGTAAATTGCAAACTTAATCCCAATACATAGTTTTGCCTCTAAATGATCACAATTTACATCTAAATGTTCAATAAGCTTTGGACTGAAAGACAAACTTCAATTAAAACACATACCTCAACTCAATTAAAACTATAAGTGCAATTAAAAAAATGAAGTTTCTAACTATCATAACAACAAAGAAAAATTAGCCATATAATTAATAAGTTACGTGCCCTTCTGCATAATTATCCTGGAGCAAATCAAGGTACGAATCCCATTTGGTTTCCAACTACCTAGCAAAACTATGAAATAAGGCTATATTAGTGACTCAAGGTTACAATCAAGAAGAAGGAATCGGTTTTGAAGGAACATTTTGCACTGGTAACTAGGTTAGAACCCATCCATTTGCTTGTTATAAAGGTTTTACGCTTTATCAAATGGATGTTAAAAGTGCATTTTTAAATGGATTTATTCAAGATGAAGTTTTTGTTGAACAACCTCCTGATTTTTAAGATCACAAGTATTCGAATCATATTTTCAATCTTAGAAAAGCTCTTTACGGCTTGAAGCAAGCTCCAAGAGGTTGGTACAAGCGTTTGAGCAAATTTCTGCTTTCAAATGATTTCTCGATTGGAAAAGTGGTTACTACACTTTTTTTGTTAAAACTCATAAGGGAGATATGCTTGTTGTTCAAATTTATGTTAATGACATTATTTTTTGTGCAACTAATATCCATTTTTGTGAAGAATTTTCAAAATGCACGAGTAAGGAATTTGAAATGAGCATGATGGGAGAACTAAAATTCATCAACAATCTTCAAATTAAACAAACAAATGACGAAATTTTCATAAATCAAAATAAGTCCATATTAGACATGCTCAAAAGGTTCGAATTGACGGTCTAAAGCCAACGAACACTCCTATGAGGACATCCATAAAACTTGACAAGGATGAAGAAGGTGTTCCCATTGACGTAACCAAATACTGAGGTATGACCGGCTCCCTTCTTTATTTAATTGCGAATAGACCAGCATCATGTTTATTGTATGTCTATGTGCTAGATTTCAATTTAATCCTAAGGAATCACATTTACGTCCCGTGAAAAGAATTTTTTGATATCTTAGTGGAAGTAGAACCTTAGGACTTTGATATCCCAAGGGCACCTATATTAACTTGATCAGCTATTCGGATGCCGATTGGGCCGGATGTAATATTGATTGTAAAAGCACTAGTTGAAATTGTCACTTTCGAGGCTTTCCACTTGTCTCTTGGTCTAGCAAGAAACAAAATTTCATTACATTATCTACTATCGAGGTAGAATACATTTCGGCCGCAAGTTGTTATGCACAAACACTTTGGATGAAACAAATGCTTTGTGATTGTCACCTATCTTACAATCACGTGCCTATTATGTGTGATAACATTGGTGCCATCAACCTGTCTAAAGATCCCATTTTGCACTCTTGAGCTAAACACATGGAAATTCGACACCACTTTCTTAGAGATCAAGCTGAAAAAGGGAGATATCATGTTATAATTCATAAAAATCTAGGACCAATTGACCGATATCCTCACCAAATCTCGAGTGCACGATCCATTTTCATATATTTCAAAGAAGTTCAAGAATTATTGATGAAATGAAGTGCAATGAGCTTAAATTCTCCTATTGCTTATTTTTTGCATGCATGAGCTTTTAACATTTTATTATGTTCAATTTGGGAATAACCATGGAAAAATTATCGGACTAGTCTAACAGACTGTTCGATATAGTTGAAAGGTACCGGACAAGTCCAACCGGACGATTTGGAATCCATGTCCGGATTAACAGTAGCTTCAAGCATTGTCTTATCGGACATCCAATAAATGCACTGGACGTCCGATACACTCTAAAATCATAATTTTTAAAAACAGGATCATGACTCTTCTTCTTCATCTCCTCTTCATTTCCCTCACATTTCTCCTCTCACAGCTTCTCCATACTCTTCACCTGGTTGTTTCCCTTAATCAATTGACCATCAAATCTACAAACCCACTCTTACTATATCTCATCTCACTCAAAAGTTCAAATTTCTCCTTCACATTTCACCCTTTCCCCGAAATTCGAGCCCTAATCTAATTTCATCTTGTTTTGTCAAATTTTCCAACATTACCAAAATTAGTGTAATCAACTAACCCTATCATGTAAATCTTGTAAAATATCATTACCTGTATTATTTGTCCTAGGAAGGAACATCGGGACGAAGTAAATTATTTTGACCTTTTTTCTCTATTCATTCCTTGTTGGTTGAAAATTAGATTTCCCAACCATTGCATTAGGTCTTATGAAACTTGTGCATTATTCATGATATGCCAAGGCCTTATCCTGCGCCATGCTTCTTACCAAATTTGTCAAACACTTTCATGTTCCATTGCAAGATGAAGCTTTTGTTGAACTCCGTCACATTGAAACTATAAACATACAAACACTAAAATGCATGAAAATCATTAAATCACATGGTCAATGGGTGGCTCAAACAAAAGGATTCGACCTCATCTCAGGTCCCTCAACACTACTTTTCGAAGAAGAAGCCTAAGATGAGCCGAGGACGAGCCTGGAATCCCAGCTTCCACTTCTGACATTCCCAGCTCCAATGCACCTCGTCCTTTGGGAGGTCGTTTTACATTCACTAATGAGCAGTATAATCTCTTTCACAGGCGCATTAATTCTCTCACCTTATCCATCGACCACCTGGGTAGCCTACTCCTTCACATTCAGGCACAGTAGACTGTTATCCAGGATTGATAGGTAGAGACACAAGCGCAACAGAATGCATTTTTCACCGAGTTCTATGCTCGTTTCCCGTCGCTGCCACCACCTCCGGTGCCTTAGTTTACTTTTCATTGTCATATTTTCAATTTGTCTTATGTTTTTTTCGTTTTTGCAATATAAAGTTTCGCACTTTAATTTTTGCACGGTATCTTATGAATCAATTCTCTATGGTTGACTTCGTTGTAAATTTAATTTATACTATTACTTCTTTTTTCTTATGCAAAAAGGGGGACAATGGGCAGATAATTATGCAAAATAAGGAAAACATTGTAAGAAGGAAGATGGGCAGATGATTATGCAAAATAGAGGGAACATTGTAAGGAGGAACTCATAAAATTTTTTACATGATTGAATTTATAAAATTTTATATGCATGTTGATAAGGGAAATATAAGTGAAAACGATAGGAGAAATATACGTGAAAGATTCAAAACCTATGTTCCTTGTTAATTTGTGCCTCATCAACTTGTTTAATGTTTATATTGCAAATCATCTTGTTTGTCATAATCAAAAAGGGAGAAATTGTTGACCTATGATTGACTTCTCGTTTAGATTATCATAAACAAATTGTGTCTATTTCTAACAAATTGAATTCGAGTGCTGATAGAGAATATTGCAAATCAATAAGATAGAAGATACAAAGTTTGAAACCAAGTAATTCACAAACGACGATTGACACAGAAGTAAAATTGAGGTTGTGAAGATTGCTATCGAAATCAAAGTCAAAGTATAGTCAAGCATGCACATCAAGAAGAAGAGCTTCATTGAAGACATTAGACTTAGACGCTTTAATCTCATATGTAAAAGTAATACGCTTCATTATTTGGCAATGAATCATAAAAGGCTCAAAAATCAATTTTATGCACAAGAAAAATCATCCCACAAAAATGTTTACATAAGGTAAAATTTTCAAGATAACGATTTCAATCTTATATTTTAAAAGTGCCATTTATCTTGAAAAATCATGTAAAAACATCCTTCAAAAGATTACATTTGTCAAAATCATAAAAGAAGGAAAATTACAGCAGTCTGCTGCAGTTTCTTTACAGAAAAGTCCTTTAAAATTATGCTCTTTTTTTACATGCACAGTTTCTTTCCATTTCCCCCCCCCCCCCCCCTCACTTGGAGCTTATATCAAATTTTCTCATTTTTTTTTCAACATTTTAAACATCATTTTTATATTTTAAGTATAGGTTCTTCTCCATTAAATGACTAGGATGACACCTGTAACGAGCTTTAGGCTGATTAATCCAAGTCAGTTGACCTTAGGCACCAGGTTATGAGAAGCCTTGCAGGCTTAATTGTTCAAGTTAAATAGGCTCCGAAGAAAGACATAAAATATTGAGCCATTTATTATGAGGGGATATACTTGAGCCTAGGTCTAACAAATTTGGCCAATTCATGTTCAAAGTCAACTTACTAACAAGTGACTTCCATCCCAAAGCTCACACACGCGGTTAAGTCCTACTTACAATATGATAGTGTATATAGTGCAGTTGATACACGAAGACACCTATAGTAAGTATTCCATAGCAACCTAAACAAACAATGGAAAATATACGCTCGGTGACCGAGGGTTTGTGTGGAGGTCTTACAGAGCAACGGGCTTGGACGTCACATGACATTTGAAATTCTTTTTGTTACACTTCTCTATTTTATATTTCGAATTCTATTAATTCTTTCGAATTGCTCATAAACAAAGGTCATACATGGACACAAGAACGCTCTAAGCACAAAAAAAAAAAAATCACACAAAGAACAAAAAATGTGCACGTGCCAATACAATTATAATGAAAATGCATATGCATGAAACTACTATCTAAAAAGCAAATAAAACAAAATGGGATGCATGCATAGATCAATGACTCACAGCAGTAAAGTACAGGCATGCACCGAGGTTTACCTAATCAGTTAGGTAAAGGAACGCTCTTACCTTTAAGAGCACTGTGATCTATTTCAGAATTTTTCCTATTACTCTTATTTACCAAAACTTGCCTAGTGACCAGAATGTTCTTAGTCATCTGTGTCAATTGACTCACCTAATTAGTGAGGTAGTCAATCTGACTGACAAACTCTTGATTTTTGCTTCAATTAAAATTCTGGTTCCTATTTCTGTGCAGGAATTGACGTCACCTAAACCATATGTGTCCTAAATTGCCATAATGAAAGCATGTAGGGATAAACCTAGGACTAAAGTTGTGTGATCACTAACGTCTATTCCTAGGATGATGGGTCTTACGCTGTTGAGTAGGGCTAAGTCCTACATATGCTTTATTCTTATGTTTGGAGTTAGGCATATGTTTAGGCTGGTCAGTGGCAGTGATAAGAGTGGTCTTTGAAGCACTAGCAGTATTCTCTTTTAAACTTATACATCCCCTATTAACAGCCGACTTGCTATTCCTAAGATGTAATCTAGCTTTTTAGATTCACTAGAAAAGACAAGGATTTGAAACATAGAATATTGTAGATCCATCATAAGGTTCTTAACCTAGATTTTTAACAACTCTTTCTCAACAGTCAGCTAACTAGCTTTCCTAGAGGTCTTCTCAAGCTCACTTGTAAGATTACTAACCGGAGCATCAAAAGATTCATTCATTGATTTCAATTCACTTAATGTTGAGGTAGATTCAAGAAGGTCAATTAAATATTTCTCTCTCTCAAGCTCAAGTTCCTTGACCTTAGCACACAGGGCTTTATTCTTAGTCATAATCTTAATACACTCCACATACATTTCATAATAAGCCTCATGTATATCTTCCTCACTTTTAGAATCTAATTTCTCATTACTATCATACCCTCAGCCTTCTCACCGCCCTTGTCAGATCTACTTCTAATCCTAGCAGTGAAGGCAATATATTTCTTATTCTCTTCATCAGTGATTTGTAAAATATCCCAAACTTCTTTAGCTACATCACACAAGGTTACTCTCCTAAATTCTTCATGGGATACGGACATAAAATAAGGCATGTAAGGCTTTGTTGTTCCAATTACATTCATCCAAATTAGTTTTACACCAATTAGCGGTGGGAGTGGGGGTTTCTAAGTTGTCTACAATTGTACTAAAGACACTTCTACCATTTACCGTGCTCAACCAAATCCGTTCATCCATTAGCTTTAAAAACACTCTCATCCTAACTTTCCAATAGGCATAATTGGTGCCATCAAAGTATGACGGGACGGACAATGAACCACTCATCTAGACAAATAAGGTTAAGACACGTATTTAGGCTCTGATACCCTTTGAAAGTTCTATAACTTAGCTGGTTTAGTTTGACCTTATGTGTGAAAATTATTCTATTAAAAACAACCAGTCACTTTTTAATAGTTTTTAATTGGTTAATCAAACAATCCAATTATCTTAAGTTGAATTGTCGTAGTTTATAATAAGAAAATAGTAAATAACACCAGCATGATGATATAGAAATCCCAACTAGGTAAAAACTCTTGGAAAAGCCAGTTATCTCCACTATAGACAATGACTGGTATAGTTAGATGCTACCTAGCCAACTCCACTGCACTCTCTGATCTACTTCCTATAATTTCCAAGATACTACAACCTCCTCCCGCTTTTCGATCTTTTACAATTATCTCTTCCAAGTGAAACTCTAAGAATCACCTATTCATATTCATATACCCACGCTTATAGTCCATCCTTCTTCAATCTTCAGGAGCCTCTGAAGTTTCAATTGAGAAAGTTCATTCCTTGTTGTACTAAGGAAGTGGATGTTTTGGATTTTAGATCTTTCGTGTTTTTCCAATATGTTGTTGTATGAATTCAAGACTTAAAGGATTGAAATCAATGAAAGGATCTTCAAAGGATGATATGAAAGTGAAATAAAATAAACCACCACACAAAATTTGTGCTAGGTCTTGGGTATTTATATTTGAAGGTGTTTAAATAGTATGGGCCGAGTAAAATACTTCAAAAATGTGTATTAGGGTGTTTTGCACCTAAGATTGTCGCTTGAGTGAAGAGCTAGCGAGAATCGAGCAAGAGACATTCTATTTTTTCGCTTGAGAGAGAAGCCAGCGAGAATCAAGCGACAGCCAAGTAGTCACCAGTAATTTCATCATAATTTTATCTTCCGATGTCCGATTTAGGTGATTTAAAATGCATTGGAAAGATAAGGGCTACAGTTATTTTTTAGATAGCCTTGTCCAAATTCTCATGTTTCCTATGTGAGCAATGCGTTGGAAGTTATAACTGAGAATTTGGAACATAATTTGTGCGGCTCTTTGATATTATTTAGACTTCTGATTGCATTCTGATGATCATATGCAATCTTCTTGGACATCTTGGACTCATTCAACGACTCAATCACTAACTTACCTCATCTAGTCCTTGACTTTACTTTTACACATGATCATTACAATATATTGAAGAATATTGTAATATTGCTCTTAAAGAGCATAAATTTATAAGTTTTTAATTCTCGAATAAGATCACTTTATGCTTCTGAAATGTTACCAATCCCGATATGTATCATAAGTTTAAAAGTACATTTTTTTCTTATGTCTCACGCCAAAAAAAAAAAATTGTTTATTGTTCTTTGCTAAGTTAATGAAATTTAATCATTTTGATGAGAAGTAATCGCAAATTATTATTTCATAGCCTTGGAGGGAAAAAAAAAAAAAGGCTTTGATCATATGCAAATTCTGTCATTCATCATGTACCGATTGTTATTATTTCATTAAATTAGTTATACTAGTTTTCTCCATCTTCGAGAATATGAAACTTGAATAAGTGCAAATATATATTTAAAAGTTTACATTGAATGATTCATATTTTTTGATTTGCGATTTGCAAGAAAAGAATAAAGCTAAAGTCTTGAATTTAAATTATTTAGTTTGAATATTAAAAGCACGTTATTTGAATTATTGAACTTTGGTCAAAATTGAAATTTTAAATTTAATTGTTAAAATATGACGTGGTTCATTTAGATATCTAAATTCCTTTGAACTATTTGACATCGTTGATTTAAACATCGATTGTTGACTAGAGTTAATTTTTAATAGATATTTTGATCGTACTGTATGGATGTTATTATATAAATCATTATTAATTGTGTTATAACGACAGAAAATTATTAATGCTTTTTATGTTTAGAAAATGACAATAGAACATTCTTTTTTCAATCATTTTTGGTACACAACGTACATTAACTATCAAATTAAACATATTACAACTCCTTTAAGGAAAAAGAAAAAAATGACAGCGATTATATTTATACAATATCATATTTTGTGTATCTGACTAAAAGCTCCAGAAGAGCTAATTTTATGTTATACGTAGGGATAAATTTTACTATTAGGCATAATTGGCACCATCAAAGTATGATTGTACAGATAGTGAACCACTAATCTAGACAAATAAGGTCAAGACACATATTTAGGCTTTGATAACCCTTGAAAGTTCTATTACTTAGCTATTTAGGTTGACCTTACGTGCAGAATTATTCTATTAAAAGCAACAAGTCACTTTTTAATAGTTATCAAACAATCCAATTATCCTAAGTTGAATTGTCGTAGTTCATAATAAGAAAATAGTAAATAACACAACATGATGATAGAGAAACCTCGACTAGGTAAAAACTCCTGGAACAAGCCAGTTACCTCTACTATAGACAATGACTATCAATGTTAGATGCTACCTAGCCAACTCTACTGGACTCTCCGATCTACTTCCTGTAATCTCCAAGATACTACACCCTCCTCCAGCTTACCAATCTTTTACAATTGTTTCTTCCAAGTGAAACTCTAAGAATCACCTATTTATATTCTTATACCTGCGCTTATAGTCTAACCTTCCTCAATCTTCAGAAGCCTCTGAAGTTTCAATTGAGAAAGTTCATTCCTTGTTGTATTAAGGAAGTGGATGTTTTGGATTTTAGATCTTTCGTGTTTTTCCAATATGTTGTTGTATGAATTCAAGACTTAAAGGATTGAAATCAATGAGAGAATATGTTCTTGGATCTTCAAAGGATGATATGAAAGTGAAATAAAATCATCAACCACATAAAATTTGTGCTAGGTCTTGGGTATTTATATTTGAAGGTGTTTAAGTAGTATGTGCGAGTAAAATACTTCAAAAATATGTATTAGGGTGTTTTGAACCTAAGATTGTCTCTTGAGTGAGGAGCTAGCGAGAATCGAGCAAGAGACATTCTATTTTTTCACTCGAGAGAGAAACCAGCTAGAATCAAGCGACAGTTAAGTAGTCACCAGTATTTTCATCATAATTTTATCTCCCGATGTCCGAATGATTTAAAATGCGTTGGAAAGATAAAGGCTACAATTATTCGAGAAAGCCTTGTCCAAATTCCAATGTTTCCTATGTGAGAAATGTGTTGGTAGTTATGACTGAGAATTTGGAACATAATTTGTGTGGCTCTTTGATATCATTTAAACTTCTTATTGCATTTTGATGATCATATGCGATCTTCTTGGACATCTTGGACTCATTCAACGACTCAATCACTAACTTACCTCATCTAGTTCTTGACTTTACTTTTACACATGATCATTACAATATATTGAAGAATATTGTAATATTGCTCTTAAAGAGCATAAATTTATAAGTTTTTAATTCTCGAATAAGATCACTTTATGCTTCTGAAATGTTACCAATCCCGATATGTATCATAAGTTTAAAAGTACATTTTTTTCTTATGTCTCACGCCAAAAAAAAAAAATTGTTTATTGTTCTTTGCTAAGTTAATGAAATTTAATCATTTTGATGAGAAGTAGTCGCAAATTATTATTTCATAGACTTGGAGGGAAAAAAAAAGGCTTTGATCATATGCAAATTCTGTCATTCATCATGTACCGATTGTTATTATTTCATTAAATTAGTTATACTAGTTTTCTCCATCTTCGAGAATATGAAACTTGAATAAGTGCAAATATATATTTAAAAGTTTACATTGAATGATTCATATTTTTTGATTTGCGATTTGCAAGAAAAGAATAAAGCTAAAGTCTTGAATTTAAATTATTTAGTTTGAATATTAAAAGCACGTTATTTGAATTATTGAACTTTGGTCAAAATTGAAATTTTAAATTTAATTGTTAAAATATGACGTGGTTCATTTAGATATCTAAATTCCTTTGAACTATTTGACATCGTTGATTTAAACATCGATTGTTGACTAGAGTTAATTTTTAATAGATATTTTGATCGTACTGTATGGATGTTATTATATAAATCATTATTAATTGTGTTATAACGACAGAAAATTATTAATGCTTTTTATGTTTAGAAAATGACAATAGAACATTCTTTTTTCAATCATTTTTGGTACACAACGTACATTAACTATCAAATTAAACATATTACAACTCCTTTAAGGAAAAAGAAAAAAATGACAGCGATTATATTTATACAATATCATATTTTGTGTATCTGACTAGAAGCTCAGAAGAGCTAATTTTATGTTATACGTAGG
Source organism: Olea europaea var. sylvestris (assembly GCF_002742605.1). NCBI lineage: Eukaryota > Viridiplantae > Streptophyta > Magnoliopsida > Lamiales > Oleaceae > Olea > Olea europaea. The sequence goes on from NW_019231302.1 coordinate 49,560, forward strand.
GATAAATTTTACTTTTGTTAGTAATTTATTCTCTCTACTAAATTGGAAAAATGAACATACTAAATTTCTAAAATATATATCATTAATTGATGTTGTATATTATTATAATTGAGTAATGTATTAAACCAAAATTCAATGGTTCTTTTATTTTATTATTTGGCATGTCTTATCATTGAATCAATAGTGATGCGAAATGAGAATTCAAATGGATATTAAATGAAAAACGGGAAGATTCTTTAATCCAAAGAATTTTTATATGATGTTTGTTCTTTTTATTGAAAATTGGTTATTGATCGTCACTTGTTAAAATAGGGATTGAATTTCTTATGCTTCTAAAAATTAAATAGTGTGATATATGGATCCTTATAATAAATATGGAGCGTTCCCTATAAAACTAACTTGAGTTTTGACTCTCTCAATACAATTTTCTTTTCTATTTTTCTTTCTTGTTCTTTTAATTTAATAACATGTTATCGGTTCAACGCTTTAAATTTTTTGCCAAGATCATAAGTACAAATCAAACAAGCTTGTTCTTCGTGCATTTGCACTCAAAAAGAAAAGAAATTCCAACTTAACCTAGATGGTGATATGTAGAAGGAAGGGAAGCCACGTAGCCCCAAATGGAATGGTCAAATTGTTGGAAAATTAAAATGGTAAATTGGCTGCTCAAGAAAACACGAAGGGAAGCCACGTAAACCCAAATAATAATTCATGTTGTTAGACATCATGATCGGGAACCTAATGAGTCACAAACAAAAAGAACTGAAAGAATAAGATTTACCAATTAATTAGTTGACAAGTGTTGGGGTAATCGATAAATTGACTTGCTTGCCAATATGTCCAAATTAATTAATTCATGGCCAAATTTAATTGATTGAATTAATTAAATATTAGACCGGATTACGTTTAAAAGACGGGTCAATCCCAATTAGACTTATATTAATATGCTGCTAAGTTTGAAAATTCATAAGAGAATATGATTAAATTCTTGCTAGCACAAGAAATAAAAAACCTAGTTCTCTCAATCTTTTTTCCGATGGAGATTTTCATTGAAGGCTGGACAATTGATAACTATTGATTGCAGATTAGAAGTGTTCTTCAAGTAATTCATTAAAGATATAATTCTTTATCACAATTTCTATATAAGCACAAAGAAGATCCTTGATGGGAATTGAAAATTTTGTTTAAATTCCACTATACATGTTAAGTAAATTCCCAACAATATTTGTGTGAATTAAGCTTGAATGAAATTTATTACTTTATGAGAAAAATAAATTACTACTTTAGAAATATTATCAATTTATAATCAATTTCTCGTAAGAATATTTTTGATATTGCTCTTGAAGAAGCAAATCTTACATACGAATATCCTTCCGGGAGAGAGATGATGCCTACAAGTACAAACACTACAATTCCAAGGTCATTTTTGGAATTGGAGTTCTCCAATGCCTTACCTTTTTGGTGGATTAGCCCTAATGGTGTTACTTATGTTCATAGCATTAATCATGCTGGCTTATTCGTTTTGAAAACCGGCATCGAACTATAATGAAGAAAAGCTGATTCAGAAGCTGGAAAGCATCGAGACTAACATCAGGCCGAAGATTGTGGCAATACTGGCTGGATAAGAAAATTCCATACAGCTCACAATCCCCATCCCTAGCTCTTTGCCAACCTCTGTTCAACAAGTCTGCTATCAAGAATCCGAAACCAGCCAGGAAAAAATTAGTTAGTAGTTTTAAAGTTAGATTAGTCTTTTTATTATTTGTTAGCATGACTATATAAAACTTATTTCTTCTATAGTTTCACGTGTTTGTTTAGTTTCAGGAAATGTAAAATCAATGAGGCAAATTAGATGTGTTTCATCAAGAAATTTTGGTCAGAAGAAAATTAAACTTCTTCGTGCTTTCACAAGTTATTATTCTAATTTTCCCTCCAATTGGTCGATTTTATTTTATTTTATTTTTTTATGACTTCAATTCTTATCCGGAAGTACCTCTTTAATCTCATTCACAACGAATATATTTTAAGAAATGATGTCTTCTCCAAATCTATTGTTATAAATTATAACTGTGAGCATTTTGGGTATACTTCACCTCCCTCAGGAGGAGTTGTAAAAGTAGAAAAAGTATTGAATTTACGGGTAAAATATTTTATTGCGCAAATATGTAAAAATGAATATGAGGAATACAGTAAATTAAATTAAAGACCACCAAAAAGGGTCTAAATAATTAAGGTAGCCAGTTTTCATTTTTAAGATAAAAATAATGTTACCCTTTTCTTCCTAGTAAATTTATTATGAATGAGTTACACACTACATATTCTCAAGACAATCAATTTTGCTAACAGAAATGTTAAAAAAAGAGAAAATATATGTCAAAGGAGGTGGTGTTAGGGTTGGGACGATAGTGGCTACTGAGAGATGAGTCCAATAAATTTGGATTCATTGCTACTCGGTTACTCTTTTCTTTCCATAATTTACTCATGTTTATTTCATGATTACCCACATATATCCTCAGATAATAGCTTAATCAACAAAAGGAAACCTTAATTAATTTCCATTAATACGAACTTTAGTATATCAGCTAGCTGTTGCAATGGTATTCCAAATATTTATTCTGTCACCTTAAATGTAACAACCCAAAATTTTTATTTTATTTTATTATTATTATTATTATTTTTTTAATCGCTACCAACTTTATTATAAAAGGATCAAATTTATTGGAAACCACATGATTAATAAATTTTAAATTATCATCTAGCACATTCTAGAAATCTAATCCGCTAGGAGTAAATGAGTATATTTCGACGTGTTCATGGCCAATTAAACATTTTAACTAAAGAATTTTAGCTAACAGGTGACAAAAGAAAAGGATACTTTTAAAAACTTATTTTCATTGAGAAAATCCAAACACGTTACATAACATGGCTATGAGAGTTACATTTACTACTTTGAAATGAATTTGTCAGTAAGAAAATATTCAATTATTATTAAACAGTGACATTGGTGTAAGAAATAATATTTAAGTTGAACAGTATATAAAATGAAATAACATTTGTGCGTATTTAACAACTTTTATACTAGCATGATTAGTGAATATGGGTTATGAATATTTTTATCATAAAATCCAATTCAAAGTACAAATGAATAATACAACTCCACTGCATAAAGTTAACTGTGGTAGGGAGACAATTGAAAATTTGGTGTGACAAGTACAGAATCATTGTTTTGGCCATGCATGTTATAAATCTTGAAAAGGCTGTAGGTGCTATAGAAAAATGCAAAAGTCTTTGACGTGAACTTGACAGTTAATCAATTTTCTTTTAACCATTAAAATCGATAAAAGCAGTAACATATAGTTCGAGCTCTATTTAAAATGAATTAAAAAAAAATCCATGTAGCAAATAAACATAAATGATAACTTAATCTTTAAAATAGGATGTCTATGGCAATTAACTAAAATTACTTGTTAAAATTATAAATCCTCGTCCAGCAAATGAGGCACAACCACGCATCGAACCACCACGCTCCAACAAGACCCGATCTAACCTGTGAGGTGTAGGAAAAGGGTGAGTACATGGGAATACTCAGTAGGATATCACATTAATGGTGCGATCCCGAAAAAATAATTTTAACACAAGTGTCAGAATACTATACCGTCGCATAACTTTAAATCCGGTAAGAGCTCACATCATATCATATCATTTCATTTCATTGTACCGGAATGGCCATATCATTCATATCATAGCATTAATATCATAACTTTAACTTTCATAAATATGAAATTCGTCCACGTGTAGCCAAAATAATTAAACGGGAAATTAAAAAAATACTGTACCTCATATCCTACCTTGTTAAACTGCTTAAATTTTAGAAGTTAAAACAAGGTTCACGCTCCAACAATTTCTTGGAATAAGAAAACCCGAAATCACGTTGCAAACTATCTTTTCTTTTCTTTCTGCCTTATCGTGCAATAATATTACAGTGAAGTGAATGAAAGCTATTGATTTCATATGATATAATAAAAATATCTATATAAAAAAAATGAGGAAACGTGTGGGAGTGGGGAAAGCGATATGGATCGAATTAGTTGAAACAGAAACTTGACCCAATCTTGCCAACTACCCACAATTTAAAAAAAAATAATTTATATCTTACACGTGGCAGTGCACCATATATAAACAAGGGAATTAGTTTTAACCATTAGGAACGTGGCTTCCCTCATCTTTCCCTTTCATTTTCTTATAAAATCATTATTTAATCAATTAAATCCTACCAAAGCCACTCTATACACGTGCCACCTTCATAGAGTTTTAAATTCATTAAATAACACAATTAAAATATAATTTAAGGTTACATCTTTCGACCTCGATATCTCAGGCTCCGCTAATCCAAATTAACTTTTTCTCGAGCCTAATATGCATCTTTAATTATAATCTACCCAACGAGCCCAATATTCATATACTTATTATCACTCCGCCAATGCCTACGTTTTAATCGAAATTAAATTTAAATTTACTTTATATACACTTTAGTCCCTAAACTTTCAAAATATTAAATTATAACATACATAAATTAAATTCTATTCTACAAAATGTTGGAATATTACAATCTCCCCTCCTTAAAATATTTTTGTCCTCGAAAATTTACCTTGGTTAATCAATGAGCTCTGGATACTTGGCTTTAAGCTACTCTTCTTTCTCCCAAGCTGACTCATCAAGTCCATGATTTTGCCACTGGACCTTAACCAAGGAAACCTCTTTGTTTCTGAGTTGATGTAGCTTTCTATCCAAAATCATCATCGGGGTTTCTTCATATGATAAGTCTCTTTGTACGTCCACTGTTTGATAACTTATTACATGATTGGGATCATGAACATATTTTCTAAGCATCGATATATGAAATACGTTATGCACTGCTGCAAGTTTAGGTGGTAAGGCAAGTTGGTAAGCCACAACACCAATTCTTTCAAGGATCTCGAAAGGTCCAATAAATCGCCGTCTCAATTTTCCCTTCTTGCCAAATCTCAATACACCCTTCATGGGTGCTACTTTAAGGAAAACTTTGTCACCCACACTAAATTCCAAATCCTTTCTCCTACTATCCGCATAACTTTTTTGTCGATCTTGTGCTGTCTTTATTCTAGCTCTAATCTTGTCAGCTGCCTCAACTGTTCGTTCAATGATTTTAGGACCCAAAATTCTATTCTCTCCGACCTCATCCCAATGGATAGGGGATCTGCACTTCCTACCGTAAAGAGCTTCATAGGGGCCATACCTATAGTGGCCTGGAAGCTATTGTTGTAAGCAAACTCCACTAAAGGCACGTGTGTCTTCCAACTACCTCCAAGATCCAAAACACATGCCCTCAGCATATCCTTAAGGGTTTGAATGGTTCTTTCTGACTGCCCATCTGTTTATGGATGATAAGCAGTACTAAACTTTAGTTTCGTCCCTATGGCTGTCTGTAAACTTTTCCAAAATTTGGACGTGAACCTCGGATCTCTATCTGAAACAATAGTGACTGGAACTCCATGCAGTCTGACTATCTCTTTGATGTATAGCTGTGCAAACTGTTCCATGTTGAAGTTTACCTTGATTGGTAGAAAATGGGCTGACTTCGTCAAACGATCAACCATTACCCAGATAGCATTGTGACCTTTTGCTGTCCTTGGGAGGCCTACCACAAAGTCCATCGTTATGTGTTCCCACTTCCATTCTGGAATGTCCAACGGTTTCAGTAGTCCTGATGGTCTTTGGTGTTCTGCTTTGACCTGCTGATAGATAATACATTTTTCAATGAACTGACCAATTCCTCTCTTCATATTTCTCCACCAAAATGTATCTCGAAGATCTCGATACATTTTCGTGCCACCTGGATGTGCTGAATACGGGGTAGAGTGAGCCTCTTCTAGTATTTCATTTCTTATACTTTCATCTTTAGGTACACATAACCTTCCTTTGAAAATCAGCGCGTTATCTGTAGACATTTCAAATCCTATACGTTTGTTTGTGCCAACCTCAGCCTTTATCTTCTTTAGAAATGGATCCTTATTCTGTGCCTCCTTGATTCGATCCTGAAGAGTAGGCCGAATCATAAACGCTCTTATTCTTGCTGTAGTCTGAGTTGGTGGTGTGATAACTTTCAATCTCAATTTCTCAAAGTCCCTTATCAAGTGTTTCTGCACTGTGGGTAGAACTGTTAATTGTGATCCTGTCTTTCTGCTTAAGGCATCTGCAACTACGTTAGCCTTACTCGGATGGTAATGAATCGTGCAGTCGTAATCTTTCACTAGTTCCAAACATCTTCTCTGTCTCATATTCAGTTCCTTCTGTGTGAAGAAGTATTTAAGACTCTTGTGGTCTGTATAAATTTCACACTTCCCACCATAGAGATAATGACGCCATATCTTTAAGGCGTGAACTACCGCTGCAAGCTCCAAGTCGTGCGTTGGATAGTTTTGTTCATATTGCTTCAACTGTCTCAAGGCATAAGACACCACTTTTCCATACTGCATCAGTACACAACCCAAACCTTGCTTGGAGGCATCGCTATAGATCACAAATCCCTCTGAACCTTCAGGTATCGTCAATACAGGAGCTGAGACTAGCCTCTGCTTAAGTTCTTGAAAACATTTTTCACATTTTTCCGTCCACTGAAACTTCACACCCTTTCTTGTTAACTGAGTCATCGGCCCTGCTATTGTTGAGAAGCCTTCAATGAATCTTTTGTAATAGCCAGCCAATCCTAAGAAACTACGGACTTCACCCACACTGGTCGGACTTGGCCAATTTGTTATTGCTTCCACTTTAGCAGGATCTACTTTGATTCCTTGGGTGGTAACCACGTGACCAAGGAAACCTACGCGATCAAGCAAAAATTTACACTTCTTGAATTTAGCATATAATTTCTCCTTCCTCAAAGTCTCAAGCACTACTCGGAGTTGTTCCTCATGCTGCTTCCTATCTTTGGAGTATACGAGTATGTCATCAATAAATACTATGACAAACTGATCTAAGTATTGATGGAACACTCTGTTCATGAGATCCATAAATACAGCTGGAGCATTGGTCAAACCAAAAGGCATAACAGTGAATTCATAATGCCCATACCGAGTCCTGAAAGCAGTTTTCGGTATATCGCTTGCCCTGATTTTCAGTTGATGATATCCTGACCTCAAGTCGATCTTTGAAAACACTGATGCACCCCCTTAACTGGTCAAACAAATCTTCTATTCTTGGCAACGGATACTTATTTTTGATGGTCAGATGGTTCAATTCTCGGTAGTCAATGCACATCCTCATACTCCCATCCTTCTTCTTGACAAAAAGTACAGGAGCTCCCCAAGGAGATACACTCGGTCGAATGAAACCTTTCTCTAGCAATTCTTCCAATTGCAACTTCAATTCTTGAAGTTCTTTCGGTGTCATTCTATACGGGGCCTTGGATACTGGTGCTGCTTCAGGAATCAAATCAATTGTAAATTCCACTTGCCTACCTGGTGGAATGCCTGGCAAATCTTCTGGGAACACATCTGCAAAGTCTCGCACGATATTGATATCGTTAACAGTCGTCTCTATATGTTGAGAACCAATAATGCTAACCAAGAATCCCTGGCATGACTTTTTCCTCAACATCTTCTTCGCTTGTATAGCTGATATAAGACGAGGTAGGAATTTGAACTTTGCTCCAAAGAAATGGAACTCTTCCTCTCCTAGTCTATGAAATTGCACTTCTTTTTCGTGACATCGAATGGTTGCATGATTAAGTCCTAACCAATCCATGCCTAAAATAACATCGAAATCTTTCATTTCCAAGAGGTATAAGTCTGCTTCCAATATTTTTCCTTCAATCTCTAACTTCATAGATTTAGTCATCTGGTTTGTGCAAAGAGTTTTTCCTGACGGGATGCTAACCTCTAATTCATTATCCGTTCTAACACATGCATAGTTGGACCTAGCGACAAAAGATGCACATATAAAAGAATTGGTAGCCCCGAAATCAAAAAGTACGTAAGTAGGCACATTGGATAATAACAGAATTCCTGCTTTTGTAATCATAGTGTTAGACTGGCAGCCAAAGGATAGAAACGAACAATGTTTAGTCCTAGGTAAAAAGAACATAAGCAGGAATGTTAAAAAAAATAAATACCTGCTATCACTTTCGGATCTTGCTCCGCCTCATGCTGATTTAGTGCGAAAACTCGGGCCTTTCCTTTCTTGTTTGGGTCTTGATCATCATCCTTCTTCTTTAGAGGCTCTGGACAGTTGAGAACGATGTGTCCGGGCTTACCACACCTAAAGCACACGTTCTTCCCGAGCAAGCATTCACCCTTGTGGAGTTTATTACACTTAGAACAGGGTGTAATACTTCCACTCGTCCCACTAATGCGAATTCCTGTGCTTGGCCTTTTATTCTGCCAGTTGCATCTATTTTTTCTTTGATCACTCCACTTCCTTTTTCCAAACGAATCTTTACTTTGCTGGGCATACTGTTCAAATGAGGTCCTCTGATATGAAATAGCGTGAGCGCTCTCCAACATTTCACGAGATAAGGTGAAACGATGGGACATAATGATCATGCTGATCTCAGGGCGCAGTCCATTCTCGAACCTCCTAATCTTCTTAACTTCTGTATCCACCAAGTGCGGGGCATACCTTGAGAGTTTCTCAAATTGCCTTTCGTAATCAGTAAGTGACATGTTCTCCTGTCTGAGCTGCAGAAATTCTGATTCCTTGAAGTCCCTTAAAGCTTGTGGAAAATATTTTGCCATCACTTCGTCTTTAAACTGCTCCCAAGTTAGATTACATTGCTGCTCTTCTATCCTTGTACGTGAAACAGATTCCCACCAGTGACTAGCTGCTCCAATCAACATAAATTCTGCACATAACACTTTCTGTGCATCAGTACAAGCAATGTGTCGAAATATGCGCTCCAGACCTCTTATCCACTCTTTGACAACCAGTGGTTTAGAATTACTGTCAAAAGTGGAAGGCTTGTACCTACGAAACTGCTCAACCACTGAGACAACTCCAGGGGCTAAATGCAGTGCATTCTGCTGTGGCGGTGCATTTTGTGGTGGAGGTGCTTGATTTTGCCTGCTCAACTCTTGTACCGCTCGTAGTAAATCACGCATCAAATTCGTATGAGTAGGTGGTGCCATTTCCTAAAATTTAATATGAAGTTACGATCACATTTCAGCACTCAGTCTATCACGTTATACTTGTTTTTATCATAATACATATTATCAATTTAGTGGAGAAAACAAAGTGCATGTCTTAAAAATATAGAAGTAGGTAATTTAAAATATATAACTTATGCAAAACACCCAAGTGTATTCATGTTCTTACCCTTTTACATACCTTAGAGTCGTCGGAGGGTGGTCGTTGAGTGCCAAAGACCATTCATATATTTAATAATTTTAAATTTGTCATTATTGTTAAATTCATAAATCTTCAAAAAATGTTAACCTTTAACAAATACTACGCAAGGAAACAAATAAACATTTTATTACACCTAATATTTAAAACGTATAAAATCCAGTGTGTGTGTGTGTGTATATATATATATATATATATATTTTTTTTTTTTTTTTTTTTTTTTTTTTTACATGGGGAATTATATCGAGATTTTAGCTACTAGAAAATACCATATACTACTGCATGGACTATTATAAAATTTCATACATTTGAAAAAAAATCTAGTAACTAAGTAATTTAGTGATTATTGTGGCTAAACACAAAATTTATTCTAAGAAAGGTATTTCTAGTAAGTATATAAATATATACCCACATAAACTATTTAAACAATCACACCATTTTTTTTTTAAACTGTTCACGTGAACAGTGAACATCACTGTTCACGAGAACAGTGCTACTGTTCAGTGAACAGTGAACTGCCATACAGTGAACAGTGACGTTCACGTCCTTTTTTTTTTAAAACCAAATTATGAAAATACACATGAGTCTACAGGAAATTAATCCTACGCTCTGATACCAAACTGTAACAATCCAAAATTTTTATTTTATTTTATTATTATTATTATTTTTTTATTTTAGTCGCTACCAACTTTATTATAAAAGGATCAAATTTATTGGAAACCACATGATTAATAAATTGGAATCCACATGATTAATAAATTTTAAATTATCCTCTGGCACATTCTAGAAATCTAATCTGCTAGGAGTAAATGAGTATATTTCGATGTGTTCATGGCCAACTAAACATTTTAACTAAAGAATTTTAACTAACAGGTGATAAAAGACAAGGATACTTTTAAAAACTTATTTTCATTGAGAAAATCCAAACACGTTACATAACATGGCTATGAGATTTACATTTACTTCTTTGAAATGAATTTGTCAGTAAGAAAATATTCAATTATTATTAAACAGTGACATTGGTGTAAGAAATAATATTTAAGTTGAACAGTATATAAAATGAAATAACATTTGTGCGTATTTAACAACTTTTATACTAGCATGATTAGTGAATATGGGTTATGAATATTTTTATCATAAAATCCAATTCAAAGTACAAATGAATAATACAACTCCACTGCATAAAGTTAACTGTGGTAGGCAGACAATTGAAAATTTGGTGTGACAAGTACAGAATCATTGTTTTGGCCATGCATGTTATAAATCTTGAAAAGGTTGTAGATGCCTTAGAAAAATGCAAAAGTCTTTGACGTGAACTTGACAGTTAATCAATTTTCTTTTAACCATTAAAATTGATAAAAGCAGTAACATATAGTTCGAGCTCTATTTAAAATGATTTAAAAAAAAAAACATCCATGTAGCAAATAAACATAAATGATAACTTAATTTTTAAAATAGGATGTCTATGGTAATGAACTAAAATTACTTGTTAAAATTATAAATCCTCGTCCAGCAAATGAGGCACAACCACGCTCCAACAGGACCCGATCTAACCTATGAGGTGTAGGAAAAGGGTGAGTACATGGGAATACTCAGTAGGATATCACATTAATGGTGCGATCCCGAAAAATAATTTTAACACAAGTGTCAGAATATCATACCATCGCATAACTTTAAATTCGGTAAGAGCTCACATCATATCATATCATTTCATTTCATTGTACCGGAATGACCATATCATTCATATCATAGCATTAATATCATAACTTTAACTTTCATAAATATGAAATTCGTCCACGTGTAGCCAAAATAATTAAACGGGAAATTAAAAAAATACTGCACCTCATATCCTACCTTGTTAAACTGCTTAAATTTTAGAAGTTAAAACAAGGTTCACGCTCCAACAATTTCTTGGAATAAGAAAACCCGAAATCACGTTGCAAACTATTTTTTCTTTTCTTTCTGCCTTATCGTGCAATAATATTACAGTGAAGTGAATGAAAGCTATTGTTTTCATATGATATAATAAAAATATCTATATAAAAAAAATGAGGAAACGTGTGGGAGTGGGGAAAGAAATATGGATCAAAATAGTTGAAACAGAAACTTGACCCAATCTTGCCAACTGCCCACAATTTAAAAAAAAATAATTTATATCTTACACGTGGCAGTGCACCATATATATACAAGGGAATTAGTTTTAACCATTAGGAACGTGGCTTCCCTCATCTTTCCCTTTCATTTTCTTATAAAATCATTATTTAATCAATTAAATCCTACCAATGCCACTCTATACACGTGCCACCTTCATAGAGTTTTAAATTCATTAAATAACACAATTAAAATATAATTTAAGGTTACATCTTTCGACCTCGATATCTCAGGCTCCGCTAATCCAAATTAACTTTTTCTCGAGCCTAATATGCATCTTTAATTATAATCTACCCAATGAGCCCAATATTCATATTCTTATTATCACTCCGCCAATGCCTACATTTTAATCAAAATTAAATTTAAATTTACTTTATATATACTTTAGTCCCTAAACTTTCAAAATATTAAATTGTAACATACATAAATTAAATTCTATTCTACGAAATGTCAGAATATTACATTAAACACTCTCGTAAATACATTCGTTCTCAATTAATACCTATATTTTCTCTGCATGAATAATAAATTGTGGGTTTCATAAAATCATTTTGACGAAAAATAAATTTTAGAAAATAGGATCAACAGGGGTTAAATATTAAACAAACGAGTGACTCTTCAGTTTGTGGTTTAGACCTAGTTTAGTCATAAAATTGGATGTATGTTGGTGCAAGAAGAGTTGAGGGAACCTAACTCATTGGAATATAAAGTTAGAGGCCTAAATATTACGAAAAATTGAATACTCGTTCTAGTAACCTATGGTGTAAGTATATCACTAATATGCTTATAATCACTTCATAAACTTAATTATTAATCTTTCCCATGGAATCCAAAATTGAATAGAGTGCGCACATCAAGGGCAATAATTCCTCAGATAATATCTTAATCAACAAATGGAATCATTAATTAATTCCCATTAATACGAACTTTAGTATAGCAGCTAGCTGTTGCTATGGTATTCCAAATATTTATTGTCACCTGAAAAATTCACATAAATACAATTGTTCTCAATTAATAGCCGTATTTTCTCTGCACGAATAAAAAATTGTGGGTTCCACAAAAAATTGTAGGACACATGAACTTGAAATGTGTGAATCTATTAGTAGAAAAACAAGAAAAACGGAAATGGGCAAACGATATCTCCCAATGCTTGTTCAGTTGCTCATGAGAAGAAAAAAATTATACGTAAAAATACCTGATCACGTTGTAATTAGCCTTGTTGGATACAATTTTAATCTAATGAGTAAGTCAATAAATTCAGGTATGCTAAATCACGTGAAATACTTCTAAGAAAAAAGATATAGCATTAAGAAGAAAGAGCTTATTTGGTACAACACAAGTTTGATGTAAACCAATATTCACAACAATTCCTGAAATGTGTCTTGCCAAAAACAAAACTAGAGTTGCCTGCACTAATTCAAAAGAAATCATGAGATAATTTAGCATAAAACAGGGAAAAAAAATACATTGTCAATTTACAAGGATAGATCAAATTCACATTTATTTTAAATTGTTGGAGGTTGAAGTCCCATCTCTTGAACTTATGCACTAATAGTCCGAACATAAAAATTCGGAAACATTGAGTTTAAGAACTCAGCTGCAATTTATCAAAGGTAAGTCTCAGCCCCCAAGGACATTGGTTTCGGATTTTACATGCAATGAAGCTAATTATGCATCACTCATAAGAGAGAACTCATTTTCTGGCCTCAATATATGGCAACGTCATCAAAATCATAGCGAGTCCCCACTGGCTCACAATTCTCAAGCCAATTCCATGTTGGTGCAAGAAGAGTCTAGGGAACCTAACTCATTGGAATATAAAGTTAGAGGCCTAAATACTACGAAAAATTGAATACTCGTTTTAGTTACCTATGGTGTAAGTATATTGGTAATATGCTTTATAATCACTTCATAAACTTAATTATTAATATTTTACATGAAATCCAAAATTGAATAGAGTGCGTGCATCAAGGGCAATAATTCCTCAGATAATATCGTAATCAACAACTGAAAACCTTAATTGATTTCCATTAATACGAACTTTAGTATAGCCGCTAGGTGTTGCTATGGTATTCAAAATATTTATTTTATCACCTTAAAAACTCACATAAATGCATTTATTCTCAATTAATACCCATATTTTCTCTGCATGAATAAAACAAATTGTGGGTTTCATAAAATGAGTTTGATGAAAATTAAATTTTAGAAAAAAGGGTCAAACTGGGACTAAATATTAAACAAACGAGTGACCCTTTGGTTTGTGGTTTTGAACTAGTTAGACATAAAATTGGATGTATGTTGGTGCAAGAAGAGTCGAGGGAACCTAACTCATTGGAAAAATTGAATACTCGTTCCAGTTACCTATGGTGTAAGTATATTACTAATATGCGTATAATATCTTCATGAACTTAATTATTAATCTTTTCCATGGAATCCAAAAATTGAATAGAGTGCATCAAGGGCAATAATTCAGTTGAAACTGTCAATCAATGTCCAATGAATTATTGCCATAAACTTGGTGTTTCTTACAAGTAAACAAATTAAATTAAAAAATCCTGAAAATGAATTTCAGTATCTTATTCAACATTATATATAGCAATGGATGCCTAGAAGAAGAAACCACATATCAAAATATGACAAGGAAGAAAGTGAAACTCGCTTTCATCACTAATGATTCGGCAAGAAAGGCAACATTCAGGAAAAGGAAGAAGGGTCTGATGAAGAAGTTAAGTGAACTCAGTACCCTTTGTGGTATTGATATATGTGCCATTATATATAGCTCTTATGAGTCTCAGCCCGAGGTTTGGCCGGACAATCGTGGCATCCATCGCGTGTTGGCGCAGTTCAAGGGGATGCCGGAGATGGAACAAAGCAAGAAAATGGTGAATCAAGAGAGTTTCATCAGGCAGAGAATCGCCAAAGCTAGTGAGCAGCTTAAGAAGCAGCATAAGGAGAATAGAGAAAAGCAAATTACTCCGGTTATGTACCAGTGTCTGACGGGTGTAGGGCTGTAGAATTTGATGATGCCAGATTTGAATGATCTCGGGTGGTTGCTCGATCAGAACTTGAAGGAGATTAACAAGAGAATTGATGAGCTCAAAAAAACTACTGCTCCCCCTCCTCCTCCACAGCAGGTTGCGCCGCCGTCACCACACATACCAACAGGTAATTTGTATATGCAGGAGCAGAAATCGACGGTGGATTTAACAATGGATGCCATGCAAAGGCCACAATGGTTCACAGATTGGACGAACAATCCCAGTGATCATCAGCAAATGAATTCTTTTGGACATGGAGATGAAATGATGCTGCCATTTTGTGAGAATAATCACAATGCAATGTGGTCTAATGCCTTCTTCCTTTGATGATCACCTGGAATTCAAAATATTTCCTTTTCCAAGTCTGATGATGCATTTACACATTTTAAAGTCATAATTCTACGTGTTTTTTTATCATTAATTTCGAGACTTTTGCTTCTTGTTTTATAAGTTTAATGTGAAAAACATTTTTATTTCAGATATGATTGAGTGAAATCTCCATTTAGCTTGTATATTTTGCTTTTTTCTTGTTAATTTTTCAGCTTTACATTTGTCAAATCATTTTAGAATATATTGTATCCAAAAACTTTAATTTTTTGTAGCACTTGAGTTCCGATGGAGTATGCCACAATCATGTTGAATATTTTTATTGTCCCTGACACTTAGCACTTAGGTCTCTACATAAAATTTCCGTCCAATAAATTGTAAAAACGTGAGTCCTTATTCTTTTGTTATCGTTCGCTTGGCATTGAATTGGGAAATGGTATTGAACTTTCAAGAATCTAGACTTACATCAAGACCTATAGAAATTATTCTTTTAAGTGACCGGCATGCTATTCTCATTTCTACCTATTTGCCAAAACTTTGATTTCCTATAATTTCCATGCAGTTGATTTCTTGATTTTGTCCAATCATTAATAATTTCAATTTTTTTCTTTAATAATTGATTTATATAACACTAAATCACATAGAATTTTCTCATTAGGGCCAGTTTGATCTAGATACTGAGATCTCTGCATATATGAGATTTTCTTGTAAAATAGTATTTATTCAGAAAACTTGAATGGTTCCAAGCAATGAAAAAAGAATTAATATTGTTGATCCTAAATTTATTGGTACAAAGTTTGAGCCTACTTTTATATCCATTACAAGATACAATCTTATTCTCAATAATATAGTTAGCTACATGAATAGATTGTCGTTGTAATCAATCTTAAACTATGTTTGAGAAGAGTTTAAAAATATAAATTATAAACAGATAGAGATTTATAGTGAAAAGTGGATAATAAATTAGAATTTTTTTAAATATATAAATAAAAAATAATTTGATTGATTATAAATAATTTAAAAATATTAGCCATAGAACTTTTTTTTTGGAGAATAATTTGACACCTATTATTTCAAAAATTAAAGAGTTTTGAATAGTATTTTGGAGAATGTGTGGTTAAAATGTAAGGAAACTTTATTGATTTGTATGTAGAATATTTTACTATGCGAACGTGTGATGGAGAATGATACGATAACATACAATTTAAATTTATAAAGGTTGTCATACAAGGGCTTATTGAAATTCATTCCCAAAGATAATTGATGTGTGAATTGAGGAACTAAAGATGGGACGTGGTGGTTTTACTTATTTGATGGAATAGCAAGAAAAGTAAAGTGTATATAGTTTTTTATATAATGCCCTCCTTTAATATGGTAATTTTTAATTTTAAGTTGAAGTTAATAATTAAATTTAACTACACACTCTAAGAGTTCCACACCTTTAAATCACACATTTCATCATTTTTTAATTATAATATGCTAAAAATTTGATTTTAATCTATACTAAACAGGGATCTCTATTTTATTTGGTGTTAAAAGTTTTGATTCTGAATTTATAATATATGGTCAAGTTGACTATTGATTGGATTAAAAAATGATTTTCGAATTAATGTTTATTACCTTCGTTTCCAGAAGAAACTTATTTTTTGAACTGCCCAGAAAATTGGACCCTCGTTAATACTTTGTGGTGTGACAAAAACACATGATTGAAATTAACTTTACATGAACAAGCATGGCAAAATTTTCATCACATTGCTTATATTGTCTGAATAAATGGAAATGCATTTGATAGTGTCTGAACAATTAACATTTTTAGGAAGACTGCATACGGATGAGGAGCATTGATTAAAAGTAACAATGTTACTTTCTTGTATTTGTACTCTTGAGTCTTAATATTGAGTGGAGAAATTTTTGAAGAACAAAAATAAACTTTTAGAATAACACTGAATGAATAGGGTCACATCAGCCATGTTAGCACAATTGGAACTTTTACACATGATGTATAGCATACTCTTATAGCACTCAGTTTTTTTTTTATCAAATTTCACATTTTGCAAGAGCGATCTATGCTTCTTAACTAAACTTTTATCAACTTTTTAATTGGTCAAATTTTAATTTTAACAATGTAATTTATGGAATTCACAACTTTTATCAACTTTTAAACCCACATTATATTAACTTTTATAAAAAATTATGTCAAACAACCCCTCAAAATAAAGAGAACAAGCTGGAATCTCCTTTTCTCAAATACCCAATAAACTCCATTATAATTTCAGCATTTCTTTGAGCCAAACAATTTCATTATTTTGCTTTTTCGTTTTTTTATTTCTTTCTTTTTCTTTTAATTTTTTTTTTCGCAAGAGCTTGCCCCCATATGTTAAATTACAGAAATAATAAAATGTTCAAAAAATATTTTCATTAATTTATTATATATTGACATATTCAAGAATGTCAAGAGAAAATCTGAATATTTTTTTAAAATGGGAAAACAAAATTTTAGATATTCCTAATTGTCATAAGCCATTTGAACCTTATAGAAATTGGGTTGTTAAGTTAGGTAAACTTAAATTGACTTGAGAAAATAATATTGTATCTTTTCATCATATTACTATAATGAGTTTTAGGTAAAATAACAACTATCCAATTATTAATTAGGACAGTAAAATGATAACTAATGATTGAGATTTCTTATTACGTTCTTGCTTGAAATATTTAGAAATAAATAAACACGATGTCAAACTCGAGATATTTACCTTAAAAGTTAAGACTTACAGCACTCTGAATATATCAACTAATTATGCATTTCACAAATAAGGGAAAATGAGATAAACCTATGTGAATTAAAAACTTTCACATTGATGTTTATTATTGTTTTCTGTGTTCTAGAGTATACACTATATAGTAGTAAATTGAAATGATTAATAATAATAGATTTAAGCAATGGATCTTAAATTAAATAAATACAACATGTTGTCTCGGTAACTAAATTGGTCTTCACTCTTTGTTGTTAGTTGCACAATCAATTTTTTATGTAAAAAATGGTGCAAATTTCTGCTAAATCATTGTATGGTCTTCTATAACTCCTTGATTTTGGTGAGAAGAGAATTTTAGGTCTTGAAATGCGCTAATAAATTATTGTATTGTTATTGGTAATTTTGTTCAGATTATCAACTCATATTGACTGCAGACATAACATCTAACAATAATATAGTTGATGATCATAAAGAAATTTCTAATTGTGATAATTTGATCCATTTAATTTAAAAAATAATGACTAATGTTGAATGATTTGGTTGTGTTAATTTATTATATATGTTGAACAAAGATGGACTTAATATTTAATTATGTTACTTAAGGTAGAATAAAAGTCACCTCATCTACTTTGAGTCGTGTTGCAAAGTTCAAATTGAATTAAACATCTTCCATTGCAATCACTTTCTTTCCCTTCGAGTGGAATTTTCGCCACTTATGCCTATTAAATCTCTCCACCTCTTATCCTCTACAGAGGGTGATTCTGACAACAAAGAACCTAAAGCAACGATGAGACTTTTCTCCACCCTAACTATTTAGCATGGAACTAGTAGGATAAAAAGATGGGATATAAGTGTGAAAATGACTAAGGGCCTATTTTTAATGATTTTTGAAAAGTGAAAAGGAGCTTTTGTTATCCAAACGTAACGTTTGGAATTTTATGAAAGTACTTTTTATAATAAGAATAGCTTTTGCAGGAAGCTGGTTCAATATAGTTTTCTATAAAAACAATTATGGAGTAGGAAGTGCTTTTAGAATTTAATTTTCAAACAAAAATGAAAATTACTTCCTCCATTTCTCTACGGGAAGATAATTGGCTTGATCCCAGAGTTTTTCCCATAATGGGTTTCTCCGTCAATAAATTTGGTGTTTTTACTATTTTCCATATTACAATTTTGGTACTCAAATATAGGGTTAATTGGATTGTATGCATAACCATCTAGAAACTAATTATTAGTATTATTACGCATGTAAGGTCGAACTAATCGGTAATCTAGAACAATCAATTGGTTATTTTGCGCGTTTCAATTATTTTCCAGAGCGTTCTAGGTTTTTCATGCTTAAACTGAATTCATTATTACCTTTATTTTGTGGGAAAAATCTGCTTCTATTTCTTGAATGCATTTAGTTGCCTTCCCTCAGAAAATGCAATTTCAAGGCAAGAATAGCTGCAAGAAGGAGAACAAAGATGTAGATTTGCTGATTGTAGGCCGTAAAGAAATAGAAAAAGAACAAAAGTTTTATGTGTATGTTTTGGAGAAGAAGGCTGCTATATTGTACACCAAGTCTTGGTATTCATAATATTGGAATCATACATTGCAAGGATCTAAAAACCATTAAAATTTTGTAATTATACAAGTCAATAATGTTTTATAATGGATGGTTGATATGCCTTTGATACTGTTTAATTCAATTTGTCTACTGAATTCAACCAGTATCTTTTCGCCCACACTAGTAGTGTGGTGTAAAAATGAGTTGGACCACCTAAATTCAGCATGACCCATCGTGTTAGGTTAGCCCAAATTGGCTAACATTTATTGCGCAGGTCGGAGGGACTGACCCACCTTCGTATGGATCTACAAGTTGAGATACCACTTCGACTCGACCCACCACAGAACTCCTTTTGTGACAAAATAATTAAATTGCCAATATATATATATATAAATCAGATTTGATGAAAATGAGCCCTATTTGCCTTAACAAATCAAGGCATGGATTCCTGCACTGCCAAATTAACCATGTCGCCTTGAACCATAATAAGGTGAATCGATCCTTTCTATTTTTTTAAATCTATTGTCTTCTTCAACAAAGAGATCACAAGCAAAGATTGCCCCTTTGAAGATGGCCCATATGGAGTTCCTACTTCACTCCCTTAACTCTTTTTCTGCTACTTAATCCTAGACCAATCAGTTAACAGTTGAACACCCTATCAACGAGCCACAAGCTCGCTCAGAAAGATTGTTATGCCATGTCTTTTGACTTTACTGTACTCTAATAGTCACTAGACTCATAGCAGTTGGCCTGCTTCTCTTGCTCATTATCGTTTTGACAATTCAAACTTTTGGATGCAACAAGATAATATAGTTCCTAGTTTAATGTACACCATTGGATGTTAAAATGAATTTGACTTGCATTTGAATGAACGGGTTGCAAAAATTTGTTTAGTCTTTTGTTGACCCTTTTTATACAATTTATCAAAGGTAAGTCTCAGCCCCCAAGGACATTGGTTTTGGATTTTACATGCAATCAAGCTAATTATGCAAAACTGCCAAATCTTTGTGAGCAAATTAAAATAACTATCAATTATAACACAAATTTATACAAGAATAGGCAAATAATGAAACCAGCTCATTAAGGGATGTTTCCTTGAGGGAGATATGCCACAAATGATATATCAATGGCTCGAGCAAATATAGATATTTTCTTGGTCATAAATTTGTAATTCAAAAGATTGAGTTGTTCTTTGTCAAGATACAATTCGAAAAGATCATAGAAATGACACAAATTAAATTTTCCAATGTCTTGACACCAAAAGCCAATAAGTGGACATTATTTTCATAGGCATTTTATTTAACAAAATTGATTATACTGAAAGCATCATAAATTGGACAATAAGTTAGCAATATACAAATGCAACATTTGAGAAAATTATGACGGTATACATGAAAGTCCGAGTATATGAAGTTGAAGTTAACCATCATAATGGCAAAGTGGAACCGACACAATGGTTGGTTGTGTGGATGTTTTCACCTGCCTCATGCATATCACAAGAGTCAAAGCAATTCACAACGAAATGCAGAAGGAAGGTTAAACTTGCAAGTACCGGTGGAATCTAACAAACACAATATCCGAAAATAATTGTCGATATAGTTCCTCCATCTTCTCAGAAATCTCATTGCTAAGGAATAATGCTCTTTGGTTTTTATGTTTTAATCTTGATTTGATGAAAACTATAACAATCTTCTCAATTGAATTATTAAATTAATCAAATACAATGGGGTATGAGAAAAAACAAGTAAATGAAAGTCACTTTTGCAGGCAAATCAGGATTGGACTTAATGAACTTACTTTCGTGGACATTCAATGAAAAATCCATGGACGTTTGTAATCTGTGGACAAAACAAAGATGTGGTTTAGCATTATTCAAATTTGTTATCGTAAATTAAAGACCCATCTAATTAAAAAAAATGAAATAAACAAGAGGAGAAAGAATAAAAAAAAGTCCAAACTGCTTATATCTAAGTTAATAACACAAACTTCAACTAGAATTAGTTCACTGATATATAAGATTTCATGAAAAAAGGCTAGGGTTGTCTACAAATTTGTCATCATAAATTAAAGACCCACCTAATAAAAAAGCAATGAAATAAACAAGAGGAGAAAGAATAAAAAAAGGCCAAGCTACTTATATCTAAGTAAATAACACTAACTTCAAGTAAAATTAGTTCACTGATATATTATATTTTCATGCAAACAGGTTAGGGTCGACAACAAATTTAATTTCAAAGAACACTAAACATGTTGCAACTAATTTAACCCCACTATGATACTTTGGAAAAATGTTTTCAATAAACTCAGCATGTGTAATGCCCGTATCACTTCCATCACACCGTTCAATAGCACAAGTTATGCCTTAATTAGCAAAGAGAAACAAAAGAGCATATTTTCAGTAATTAGTGCCTTCAATATCTTTAGGAGTTACTCCATGAGACTCTAGTAACTACTCTGGTGTTTCATATCAATAGCTGACCATTTCGTTTCCCAGAAAAGATCGATGGGGTTGACATTTCTCCAAAATTGAAGCATTGGAGCTTACATTTTTAAATCTATAAATTGCACATCGTCAATGAAAGACACTACAATATGCACAGTACAATGAAGTAGAAAAGTAAAAAATGCAAAATGCTTCAATGTTCATGCCATGAGAAAAAATTTCAATGACCGAGTAAATTGCAAACTTAATCCCAATACATAGTTTTGCCTCTAAATGGTCACAATTTACATCTAAACGTTAATATAAGCTTTGGACTGAAAGACAAACTTCAATTAAAACACATACCTCAACTCAATTAAAACTATAAGTGCAATTAAAAAATGAAGTTTCTAAATAGCATAACAACAAAGAAAAATCAGCAATATAACTAATAAGATACGTGCCCTTCTGCGTAATTATCCTGGAGCAAATCAAGGTACGAATCCCATTTGGTTTCCTACTAACCTAGTAAAACTATGAAATAAGGCTACATTAGTTACTCAAGGTTACAATCAAGAAGAAGGAATCAATTTTGAAGGAACATTTGCACTGGTAACTTGGTTAGAATCCATCCATTTGCATGCTATAAAGGTTTTACGCTTTATCAAATGGATGTTAAAAGTGCATTTTTAAATGGATTTATTCAAGATGAAGTTTTTGTTGAGCAACATCCTGATTTTTAGGATTATAAAAATCCGAATCATGTTTTCAAACTTAGAAAAGCTCTTTATGGCTTGAAGCAAGCTCCAAGATCTTGGTACTAGCATTTGAGCAAATTTCTACTTTCAAATGATTTCTCGATTGGAAAACGGATACTACGCTTTTTAGAAAAAAAAACTCATAAGGGAGATATGCTTGTTGTTCAAATTTATGTTAATGACATTATTTTGGTGCAACAAATATTCGACTTTGTGAAGAATTTTCAAAATGCGCGAGTAAGGAATTTGAAATGAGTATGATGGGAGAACAAAAATTCATGATCGATCTTCAAATTAAACAAACAAATGACGAAATTTTCATAAATCAAAATAAGTCCATATTAGACATGCTCAAAAGGTTCGAATGGACGGTCTAAAGCTCATGAACACTCCTATGAGCACATCCATAAAGCTTGACAAGGATGAAGAAGGTGTTCCCATTGACTTAACCAAATACCGAGGTATGACCGTCTCCCTTCTTTATTTATCTACGAATAGACCTAGCATCATGTTTATTGTATGTCTATGTGCTATGTTAGATTTTGCGTTGGCTATTTTGTGAACAAAAGGGTAAAATTGTGAATTTTCAAAAGTTTGGGGTCAATTTGTCAATTGTTAAAGGTTAGGGGTCATTGTGTACATGTGTAAAAGATGAGGGACTCAGTTACAATTTTGACAAAGTGTGCTAGGGTTCGAGCTATGAAGTAGGGCAAGATGTATTGTTAAAGTTTCGCTAGCTACTCGCCAAGTGGTCGCTCGAGCGACAAAAACAGAATGGTCGTCGCTCGCTTCTCGTCCCCACTTCGCTTGAGCGAAACAACGTTACTTGCTTTTCGCTCAAGCGACAGTGTTATCCATAAAACCCTATTTTCCTTTTTTCGACATTTTAACCCAACCAAAAGATCCAAATACATAGGATATGAGAAAAATTGCACCGATTTTGAGTTGTGCTCTCAAGGGATAGAAATTGAAGAAAACTCTCCTACACTTTGATTCTCTCATTCAACCCCATATTTGATTTGAGCAATTACATGAAAAATATCAAATCAACATTCACCAAACACCACAACACAACCTTCTAGAGCCTTTGTTGATTCTTGGAGATCGAGGAAGGAGATCAGAGTCCCGATCATTAGAGAACAGGCAGTTCTCTTGAATCCACATAAGAAATCAAAATCAAGAGTTGGGAATTGGTATAGCACGCAATCCAGGAGGGCTACGTGTCGGGAGTTGGTGCAGGATCACGCATTCCAGGAAGGCTTTGAGGAAACTATGGTCAGGATGTTAGAAAAATCAGTGTAGGTTAAGTCTGGCTGATTGTAAGTTTTGTTTTCGTTTATAGTGGATTCCTACTGGCTTGGGCCCAAAGTTTTACCCACATTGGGGCTTCTCTGTCATCAAACAATTGTGTTATTTATCTTTCTGCAATTAATTTATGATCGGTATTCAAACATAGGATAGTAAAGCATGTGAACTAATCTGGAAAAATTAATTTTTGTGACGTGTTGCAATTATTAATCGATTGAAAAAGAAAATTCCGCATAAACACCTATTCACCCCCCTTTAGGTGTTGATTGGGTCGAACTACAATATTTCAAGTGGTATCAGAGCCAAATCTCGAGTCCTAACTCATAATTGTCTAGATGAGTCAATCACTATCTATGCCTCCATATTTTGACGGAAGCAACTACGCCTATTGGAATATTAGAATGATGTGTTTCTTAAGTCCCTAGATGAATGTGTTTGGGTGAGTGTACAAAATGGTTGGAAACGTCCTTCCACAACTGTGTCAGGTATTGTAACCCCAACTGACATTTCTCTTTGGACTAAAGATAAATTGGTTGAATGCAACTGGAATAGTAAAAGTCTCCATGCATTATTTATGTCTGTGTCTCCTGAAGAGTTTAGAAGAGTGTCAATGTGTGATACTGCTAAAGAGGTATGAGACATTCTTGAGACAGCGCATGAAGGAACTAAAATTGTGAAAAAATCTAAGTTGCAAATGCTGGCCTCAAGGTTTGAAGAAATCAGGATGTAGGATGATGAATCTTCTGATGAGTTCTACGCCAAATTGAATGACATTGTTAACTCTAGTTTCAACCTAGGTGAGAGGATTCCCAAGCCCAAAATTGTGAGGAAGGTTCTTAGATCATTGCCCGAGAGATTTAAACCTAAAGTTACAGCTATTGAAGAAAGCAAGGATCTGGATACAATTAAGATAGAAGAACTCGTAGGATCCATTCAAGCCTATGAACTCACCATTTCACAACCGAGGAAAAACAAGCCCATAGCCCTGAACACTGTTAGGGAAGGGGAGTTTGAGTCATCTGACGTGGAAACTCTTAGAAATGAGGAGATTGCCTACTTTGTGAAAAAATTCCAAAGAGTCTTAAAGGGCAAAAAATGGCCTCAAGAGAAAAGAAGAGGAGCCCCTAGTAAATTGCAAGGAGAGAAGGATGATAAAGCAACTGCTAGGAGCCCTGGTAAAAAATCTCAAGTGGTTAGTGTCAGGGATTTGGGCACTATAGAAATGAATGTCCTAGCTTTAAGAAAAATCTAAAAAATGGGAGTAGGAAGGCATTAGCTGTGTCCTTGACTGATGATGATTCTAATTTAAGTGGACGAAGTGATTCCTCAAGCAGTGAGGAGGAAAAGGGCTATATGGATTTTGCATCTACTTTCAAGAGCGAGTCAGACAAGGAGAGTGAAAAGGTTGAGGAGGAAGTGGAGAGTAACAAGTCCGATGATGATTCAGAGGATGAGATGGATATACATGAGGCTTATCAACTTCTGTTTAAGGAAAGTCTCAAGGTCAAAAAGGTAAATAAAGCCCTATTTGAGAAGGTAGACGAGCTTGAGAGAGAAGGAGAAAATCACCTATGATCTTCAAGTCTCATCTAAGAATCTCGGTGAGTTGAAGTGTGTCAATGAGAAATTAGAGGACAGGGTCAAGACATTGACTTGTGAAATAGAGAAATCCAGTACTCAACTACAGTCATTTGTGAGTGGAACTAAGTAACTAGACGATCTATTAGGAATGAATAAACCAGCTGGAAATAGGCAAGGTCCAGGATTTGCGAAGAGTGATAGCAATGTGTCTAGTTTATCAAAGACCACATTTGTCCCCGATTCCAACAGATCTAATGTTTCAACAAATCCAGAATCCAAAGATAAAAATTTCACTGGACTGAAGGCCACTAGAGCTCATAAGATTTCTACACCTAATTTTCATGATCAACACTCACGTACATCTGAACCTAGGTTCATACCCACTTGTCATCACTATGGTGTCTTAAGCCACACGAGACCTAGGTGTCGAAAGCTAGCAAATAGGAATCGAAGTGAGGATATCCCTAGTTAAGTGAACTTCCTTTCAAATCAGGTTAGTCACTTAACTGAGATGGTAACAAGGTTGACTAGGATCACCTCGACCTCGAGAAAAGTTTGGGTAAAGAAATCTGATGTGGGTGAGTATACTGAGAATCTAAAATGTTTTGTTGCTTATGTTGTATATAAAGCTCAAAATACATGCATATGGTATCTTGATAGTATTTGTTCTAGACACATGTGTGGTAACAAGGTCTTATTCTCTACCTTTGATGACTGCAATGGCGGTGTAGTTACCTTTGGGGACAGAGCTACGACACCAATTCAAGGTAAAAGCTCCATCACCATTGTTGGACTTCCTACAATATCCAATGTACTTTATGTAGAGGGTCTTAAGTCCAACTTATTAAGCATTAGTCAAATTTGTGATGTTGACTATGAAGTGAGTTTTGTCCAAAAGAGATGCACTGTTTATGACACTTCTGGTGGTGTTGTTCTTGTAGGTGTTAGAACATCTGATAACTATTATGGAGTTCTTCCAAACTCGAACTATGTCTGTAGTAGTGCGAAAATTGATATGTCTGAACTTTGGCATCAAAGGCTCGGTCATGTTAACTACAGAAGTCTTTCTAAATTGATCAAAAAGAAGATTGTCGATGGTTTACCTAAGATTGATCAAAGTGAGAATGCCATGTGCAAGCCGTGTCAACAAAGAAAAGCAACTTAGGATAAACCATAAGCGAACCTCGAAAATCTTGACGAATAGATCCCTAGAGCTTCTCCATATGGATTTAATGGGACTATCTAGGGTAGAGAGCCTAGGAGGCAAATGGTACATCCTGGTTGTGGTAGATGATTTTTCTAGATACACCTGGATTGATCTGTTAAGAGAAAAATCTGAGACGGGTGATCTGGTTAAGTCCTTATGTAAAAGACTCAAAGTTAAACAAAATCTTCCTATTTCTAAGGTTCGAAGTGATCATGGGAAAGAATTTGAAAACTTCAATCTAGAAAACTTCTATTTGGAGGAGGAGATTAAGCATGAGTTCTTCTCACCAATCACTCCACAGCAAAATGGAGTTGTTGAGAGGAAGAATTGAGTACT
The DNA here is from genome assembly GCF_002742605.1 of Olea europaea var. sylvestris. Lineage (NCBI taxonomy): Eukaryota > Viridiplantae > Streptophyta > Magnoliopsida > Lamiales > Oleaceae > Olea > Olea europaea. Next base: position 76,368 of record NW_019231302.1, read on the forward strand.
TCAAGAAATGGATGGGGCCATGCTTCAGGGCAAGGATCTAGCAATGCATTTATGGGGTGAAGCTATTAACACTGCATGCCACATAGTAAATAGGGTATACTTGAGATCGAAATCAGACAAGACTCCCTATGAGATCTAGAAAGGCAAGAAGCCTACTGTTAAATACTTTCGGGTGTTTGGCAGCAAGTGTTACATTCTGAGGGATAGAGAAAATCTAGGCAAGTTTGATTCCAAAAGTGATGATGGGATTTTTTTAAGCTATTCTAAGAACAGTTCTAGTATACCGAGTTTACAACTTTGCGTACTCAAAGTGTCTTGGAATCTGTAAATGTTGTTATTGATGATGTCTTTACTGTGGGAGAGAGTGCTGAAAATGGGGTTGACATAGAAGATCTAAGTAAAGATCAAGGAGCCACTGCTGAAAATAAAGAGCAATCAATTCCAAAATCTCTACGGTCAGAAAACATATCTGAACAGAGTCTACCAAAATTGGGATCAGTCTAAGTTTCCTAGAGAACCATCTTCCAGGGTCAAATCTAATCATCCTAAGGTTAACATCATTGGGGATTTAGATGAAGGTATGAGGTTACAAAAGAGAGTTCTAAATAACCTAATATATACTAGCTATGTATCCCAGATTGAACCTAAGAAAGTAGAGAAAGCACCTTAGAGATTAATGCTGGGTGAATGCCATGCATGAGGAGCTTAATCAATTTGTTTGAAATAATGTTTGGAATCTAGTTCCAAGGCCTGATGACTATAATGTGATAAGTACTAAGTGGATTTTCAAGAACAAAACTGATGACCAAGGTACTATAACTAGAAATAAGGCTAAACTAGTTGCCCAGGGGTACACTCAGGTGGAAGGGATAGATTTTGATGAGACTTTTGCCCCAGTTGCTCATCTTGAGTCCATTCGTATTCTTCTTACGGTTGCATGGACCTTAGGGGTTCAAACTATATCAAATGGATGTCAAGAGTGTACTCTTGAATGGAATACTTTAAGAAGAGGCATATGTTGAACAACCAAAAGGATTCATTGACCCTAAGTTTCCTCATTATGTCTACAAACTAAATAAAGCACTGTATGGTCTGAAACAAGCTCCTAGAGCTTGGTATGATAGACTCACCACTTACCTCGTTGAGCATGGGTTCTCATGAGGTGGTGCTAACAGAACCTTATTCATTAGACATATTGAAGAAACTATCACTGTTGCTCAAATCTATGTCGATGACATCATCTTTGGCTCTCCCATTGACTCCCTTGCTCTTGAATTTGCTGAATGCATGAAACAAGAATTTGAAATGAACATGGTTGGAAAGCTAAATTACTTCCTTGGTCTTCAAGTAAAGCAAACTGATTGTGGGCTGTTTATCTCTCAATCAAAATATGCCAAAGACCTTGTGAAGAGATTTGGCTTGGACAGTAAGAAGCACACAAGGACACCCATGAGCACAAATGTTAAGTTAGGACATGATCCTATAGGTAAGAGTGTTGATCAGACTGTGTATAGGAGTATGATAGGCAGTCTACTATATCTTATAGCCAGTAGACCTGAAATAGCGTTCAGTGTTGGTGTATGTGCTAGATTTCAAGCTGATCCTAAGGAGACCCATCTAGGTACAGTGAGGCGCATTATTAGATATGGCAATGGGACAGTAGATCATGGGATCTTGTATTCCAGAGAGTTCGATCTAGAACTAGTCGGCTATTCTGATGTTGATTGGGCCGAAAAGGCTGATGGTAGAAAAAGTACCTCGGCTAGATGTTTCTATGTTGGTTCTAATCTTGTCTCATGGATAAGTAAGAAACAAAACTCAGTCTCCTTGTCCACAGTCGAGGCAGAATACATTGCAACTAGTAGCTGTTGCACTCAACTGCTTTGGTTGAAGCAAATGCTGAGTGACTATGGGATAAATCAGGGTACTACGACTGTTTTTTGCGACAATACTAGTGCTATCAACATATCAAAAAATCTTGTTCAGCATTCTAGGACCAAACACATTGACATTCGCCATCACTTTATTCGGGAGCTAGTTGAGTCCAATGTGATATCTCTTGAACACATCTCTACTGAAAATCAACTTGCCGATCTGTTCACTAAACCTCTAGATGGGTTTAGATTCGAGTCACTTAGGAAGGCTATTGGTATCTGTGTTCCTCATTGATCGTCTTCATAGATGCATGCATTCTTTTCTGCATTCATTACATTGCCTCTTTGTGCTCATTTGCAGATGTCTTTCATTTTTTTAATATAATAAACATAAAAAAGGGGAGGGGGGATTGATCATCACGTGTCATTTTTGCATTGTAATTGTTCACTCAAAGTTGCAATTTGAAATCAAATGTGCATTCTACACATGATTAGTTTCTAATTCCCATCACTTATCCTGAGTCTATATGGAGTACTTAGTGTATGTCACTTCATATTATATTTGCACAACACACACTAGGACCGTGTAAGTGAGTCTTGACCACCTCTGTGAGGCTTAGGATGACTGTTATCTGTCGTTGAGTAGACATTGGATTTGAATTGATCTTGGACTAGATGACCTAACTTCTGGTGTACCCCCGAGTGTTTCCACAGAGTATTTATTATATCACATCTTATACCTATCTTCGGAGCCTAAATGACTCTAGCAATTAAGTCTGAGGGATTTCTCATAACCTGGTGCCCTAAAGTCAACTGATTTGGGAGTCACCGACCCAAACGCTTGTTATAGGGGTCTTCTTAGTAGCTTAATGGAGATGGGATTGCACGTAAGATAAATAAAAAAAATCTTTATTGAGGTCCTTAATGACAGGGGAAGAAAGAACCGTTTTTCACCATATTTTAACGAAGTATAGGTCCTAGTGGCATTGGATTTGACCTTCAAACATCTAAATGTTGACTCCTACGTCGGTGATTTGGCTGTCTCTTCTCACAAATTTAAGGTTTTGAGTCATACTTACTTGGAATGAGTGGCACGTTTCACGAGGGGTCACATATACAATTTACTCCATCTGTATTTGGTCTCGGTGTGTGGGGAAACATTTTCAAATGACTGTGCATGCCGTATTTGTGATCTATTGCCTTTGATTGGACCAACAGCCTCTGCATTGTTCGTGTATTTTAAATTTAAAAAAATAAAAAATAAAAATTTTGGGTCTAAATTCAAATTTCTGAAAAAATGTGCTATTTTTGAAAATTTCTGAAGTGCTGCCACTTTGCAGAGTTTTAAACCTGGGCCTAACATTTCAAATTTTCAAGTTTAAGTGCTATTTTTGTAATTTTCCCTTCGCTCGCTTGTCACTGGGAGTCGCTTGAGCGACAAAAGCAGTGCCTTATCGCTTGATGTTCGCTCGAGTTTCGCTCGAGCGACAGCGAGACTTTTAATTTTCTCGCGAAGGGTCCTGACTTTTTTTTTTTCATTTTGTCCCATCTCTCTCTCGCATTTTCTCTCAAGACGACCCTCTTTGGTCGATTTACCCTTGATTTCTCACGTGTGGGGCTTCCATTCCCTTTTCCTTGTGTGCATTCTTTGGTGTTTCATTGTTCCTAATTGGTAAGTGCTTTCCTTAACCCGGTTGTTTGTTGCTTTTTTTTTTCTTTATTTCTCTTCGCCATTTGGATATTTTAGGCTTGGGTGCTTTTGGTATGCTGGGTAGATGGTGTTGTTATGTTTGTTGGGTGGCTATTAGATGATTGCATTTGTAGCTTATCTTCCTTGTGCCTGCAAGGTGTTCGATAAAATGTCTCCTCTCCATAACCCTACTTCTCTTGCCCATTGTGTGTCATTCCTCATGTGTGATTGGTGTCTTAGGTACTCAATATGTGAAGTAAATTTATTTGATCTTATTTCAAATAACGTGACGAACACACTTCTCCGATTAAGTCATCAAACTTCACACAAATCACCTAACAAGTCAGTGCTTAAACCTATCAGATTTTGCATGTACTAAGTTTGGAGGGTGTGTATGAAATGGGAATCATCAATTATCAATAGATATTGGAAATTATTTATGTTTGTCAAAATCTCATCTTGAACTTGTTCATGTCTAGTTCACGTCACTTACATCTTGGTCATTGTCCTCGGGCTTGTGTGTGATTGAACTTCAGGGCTTGTATAGTCATGTGTCTCCATAACTTCGTTTTCCTTGAGGATTGATTTATCTTCTACATCTCGCATTACAGATGGCACCCAAGAGGGCTAGGACCACAGCTCAGCCTCGTAGTGGATCGGGTTCGTTTAGTCATTCTTGGTTCATTTCCTCTACTGCTCAAGAGGTCTTTGGGAGCCAGTTTTCCCGTCATCCTATCCTAGTAGAGCTTGAGGTTACTCTATCCGACCTATCCCCTTATGTGGCAGCTATCTTTACTTCTCGAGGTTGTGAATCCTTGCTGATTGGGTTAAACCCCCGCCTAGTCTTCTCGTTCAGGAGTTCTATACGAACATCCATGACATTAGTGGTTCGTCCTTCCAGGTGTTCTTTCAGGGTCAAACCCTTAGGATTTCACCAGATGTTATTTCCAGTTCCATACATGTTCTCCGGGTTATTCACATCGTTTACCCATATCTCTCGGCTAATTCTATTCGAGTCGACTCTCTGGTTCGGTCCACTTTGTTTAATAGGCCTTTATGAGGTGGACCTGAGGCGATCCGCACTGGTTCGCTCCCCATTGATAGTCAGATTTTTTTGCGCATTGTGTGTACAAATCTGTGGTCCGTCTCTCACACTTCTTCCCTACCTATGGAAAAGGCGAGGTTTCGTTTTGCTTTACTACATGGGGATTCGATTGACCTACCTACCTTCATTTGCCAACACATTCTGTGTACCTTTCACACTTCCGGTCATCGGATTGGTCTACTTTATGCTTGCTTGATCCATCGCTTGGTGACATCGCTTGGGACTTCATTTCCCGATAGGGTCTCACGACGAGTGCTTCGTCCCATAGGGCACACTACCATCTCTTAAAGTAGGACACATGTCACTTCTTCTGCTTCTGTATCTGCTCATACTGAGCCAGCTGAGCCTATCAACCTGACAGTGCCCGCTGATCCTTTGGGTAATTTACTTGCTGATCTCTCCGCTATTCCTCCAACTCCTTCTGATGTTCTTCCGTCCACTTCAGATATTCCTTCTTCTTCCACTTCTAATCCTCCACTCGACCAGCCTGCTCCGGCTACTACTCCTGTTAACCCCACTATCGTACTTATGGGTCAGATGTCGATTCCCATTGAGCAGTAGGCCTGCACGATGGCCAACATCACTCAGTTACGAGCTGCTTCCGAGTGTCATACTGTGGAGTTTGCTACATTGCGAGGGGCTATTGCTCTTATTCAGCACTGTATTTGGTGGATGCACGAGCACTGGGATTATGAGTCTGACGTTGAAGATTCTAAGGACGTGGATGGCGAAGATGATGGTCCTGCTTAGTTGCTTGGGGTTTCCCTTGCCATTTGTGACAAAAAGGGGGAGTGGGTGCTAATTTTTGGGATTTATAATGATAAAGTACTTTGATAATGTACTATTGATATTTTTGGCTAGATTATGTGTTGATGTTTTGCACTATTAATGTAAGTTTTTGGTGGTTTGACTTACATTGATATTATCTCTTAATCTGGCATATTTGTACAATGTTATGGCTATTCATGACTCTTTATCTTTTATGTTTACTTATATTACTGTTTCTCGTGCTTTTACACTGGATATGTGAGTTGTGATTTCAGGAAACAGGTTGAAAGATGACAAGGCAATAGTGAGTTGAGTCAGTGTATTGGATTGTCATTGTAGTTCATGCTGCTGTAATTTGGTTTTGTCACAGACTGCCAAAGGGGGAGTTTGTTAGATTTTGTGTTGGCTATTCTGTGAACAAAAGGGTAAAAATGTAAATGTTCAAAAGCTTGGGGTCAATTTGTCAATTGTTTAAGGTTAGGGGTCATTGTGTACCTGTGTAAAAGATGAGGGACTCAGTTATAATTTTGACAAAGTGTGCTAGGGTTTGAGCTATGAAATAGGGCAAGATGTGTCGTTAAAGTTTCGCTAGCTGCTCGCCAAGTGGTCACTCGAGGGACAAAAATAGAATAGTCGTCGCTAGCTTCTCGTCCCCACTTCGCTCGAGCGAAACAACGTTGCTCGCTTTTCGCTCGAGCAACAATGTTACCCATAAAACCCTATTTTCCTTTTTTCGACATTTTAACCCGACCAAAAGATCCAAATACATAGGATATGAGAAAAATTGCGCCGATTTTGAGTTGTGCTCTCAAGGGATAGAAATTGAAGAAAACTCTTCTACACTTTGATTCTCTCATTCAACCCCATATTTGATTTGAGCAATTACATGAAAAATATCAAGTCAACATTCACCAAACACCACAACACAACCTTCTAGAGCCTTTGTTGATTCTTGGAGATCGAGGAAGGAGATCGGAGTCCCGATCATTAGAGAACAGGTGGTTCTCTTGAATCTATAGGAGATAGACAAAATCAAGAGCCGGGAATTGGTGTAGCATGCAATCTAGGAGGGCTAGGTGCCAAGAGTTGGTGTAGGATCACGCATTCCAGGAAGGCTTTGAGGAAACCATGGTTAGGATGTCAGAAAAACGAGTGTAGGTTGAGTCTGGCTGATTGTAAGTTTCATTTTCATTTATAGTGGATTCCTACTAGCTTGGGCCTGGAGTTTTACCCACATTAGGGTTTCTCCGTCATCAAACAATTGTGTTATTTATCTTTCTGCAATTAATTTATGACCGGTATTCGAACATAGGATAGCGAAGCACGTGAACTGATCTGCAAAAATTAATTTTTGTGACATGTTGCAATTATTAATTAATTGAAAAAGAAAATTCCGCATAAACACCCATTCACCCCCCTTTAGGTGTTGATTGGGTCAAACTACGATGTTTCATACTAGATTTCAATTTGGTCCGAAGGAATCACATTTACGTGCCGTGAAAAGAATTTTTTGATATTTTAGTGGAAGTAGAACCTTAGGACTTTGATATCCCTAAGGCACTTATATTAACTTGATCAGCTATTCGGATGCTGATTGGGTTAGATGTAATATTGATTGTAAAAGCACTAGTTGAAATTGTCACTTTCGAGGCTTTCCACTTGTCTCTTGATCTAGCAAGAAACAAAATTTCATTGCATTATCTATTATCGAGGCAGAATACATTTCGGCCGCAAGTTGTTGTACACAAGCACTTTGGATGAAACAAACGCTTTGTGATCATCGCCTGTCTTACTATAACGTGCCTGTTATATGTGATAACACCAGTGCCATCAACTTGTCTAAAGATCCCATTTTGCACTCTCGAAGTAAACACATTGAAATTCGACACCACTTTCTTGGAGATCATGCTGAAAAGGGAGATATCGTGTTATAATTCATAAAAATCGAGAACCAATTGACTGATATCCTCACAAAATCTTGAGCGCACGATCCATTTTCACATATTTCAAAGAGGTTCAGGAATTATTGATGAAATGAGGTGCAATGAGCATAAATTCTCCTATCGCTTATTTTTTGCATGCATTAGTTTTTAACATTTTATTATGTTCAATTTGGGAATAACCATGGAAAAATTACCGGACTAGTGTAACAAACTGTTCGATATGGTTTAAAGGTACTGGACAAGTCCAACTGGACAATTTGGAATCCATGTCAAAATTGACAGTAGCTTCAAGCACTATCTTATTGGACATCCAATAAATGCACCGGATGTCCGATACACTATAAAATCATAATTTTAAAAACGCGAGCAGGACTCTTCTTCTTCATCTCCTCTTCATTTCCCTCACCAATCTCCTCCCACAGCTTCTCTATTCTCTTCACTTGGCTATTCCACTTAATCAATTGAACATCAAATCTACAAACCCACTCTTGTTATATCTCATCTCACTCAAAAATTTGGATTTCGCCTTCACATTTCACTCTTTTCCCAAAATTCAAGCCCTAATCTAATTTCATCCTATTTTGTCAAATTCTTTAACATGACTGGGTCTAAAAGAGCGGGAAAATGAATAAAACAAACAGTTAGGTATCTTCCACTGCTATTTTCCGACAAAAAAATGGACTTCAAGCCCAAGGTGTTGATGAACCCATTTTAGAAATCACTCATTTTAATATGTGAAATTGTTTACTTTGCCAATTTTACTATTGAAGCACCTGCATGTCATATTGAAGAATTTTTTTTGAAAATATGGGTTGGGCTTCGGTTTGCACGTTAGAAGAACACACTTACCCCTGGCTTGTGAAAGATTTTTAAAAAAGATGGTTGTCACTCCACAATTGGATGAAATTTCTTGTTTAATTAACAATGTGCATATCACTAATAACGAAGCTCTAATTCGCCACATTCTCGAACTTGAAGAGTGTGATACCCAATTTTTCTTCACAAAGCTCATCCGACGTTGGAAGGATACTTCCCAAGCGATGCTTGTCATGGTGCGATGCAAGATTTTGAAAACATTACCAAAATTAGTGTAAATCAACTAACCCTATTATGTAAAGTCTTGTAAAATATCATTGCCCATATTATTTGTCCTAGGAAGGGACATCGGGATGAAGTAAATTATTTTAACCTTTTTATTCTCTATTTATTCTTCGTTGGTCGAAAATTAGATTTCCCGAACATTGCATTAGGTCTTATGAAACTTGTGCATTATTCATGATATGCCAAGGCCTTATCCTGCGGGATGCTTCTTACCAAAATTGTTAAACACTTTCATTTTCCATTGCAAAATGAAGCTTTTGTTAAACTCTGTCACACTGACACTATCAACATACAAACACTAAAAAGCATGAAAATCATTAAATCACATGGTGAATGGATGGCTCGAACAAAAGGGTTCGACCTCATCTCAGGACCCTCAACACTACCTTTCGAAGAAGAAGTTCCAGCTCCAATATACCTCATCCTTCAGGAGATCATTTTACATTCACTAATGAGTAGTATAATCTCCTACATAGGCGCATTAATTCTCTCACCTTATTCGTCGACCACCTAGGTAGCCTACTCCTTCGAATTCAGGCACAGCAGACAGCTATCCAAGACTGACAGGTAGAGACATCGAAGCAGAAGAATGCATTTTTCACCGAGTTCTATGCTCGCTTGCCACCGCCACCACCCCTCCAGTGCCCTAGTTTACTTTTCATTGTGGTATTTTCAATTTATCTTATGTTTTTTTTTGTTTTTGCAATATAAAGTTTCCCACTTTAATTTATGCAAGGTATCTTATGAATCAATTCTCGATGGTTGACTTCACTGTAAATTTAATTTATACTATTACTTCTTTTTTCTTATGCCAAAAGGGGAATGACGGGCAGATAATTATGCCAAAAGTGCCTTAGTTTCGCACTTTAATTTAATTTTTTTTTAAACAAGAACGCTCTAACACACAACAAAAAAAAAAAAAATCACACAAAGAACAAAAAATGTGCACATGCCAATACAAGTGTAATGAAAATGCACATGCATGAAACTACTATCTAAAAAGTACATAAAACAAAATGGGATGCATGCATAGATCAATGACTCACAGTATAAAGTACAGGCATGCACCGAGGTTTACCTAATCAGTTAGGTAAAGGAACGCTCTTACCTTTAAGAGCACCGTGATCTATTTCAAAAAAATTTCTATTACTCTCTTTCAATAAAACTTGCCTAGTGACCAGAATGTTCTTAGCCATCGGTGCCATTAATTTAGTCAACTGACTCACCTAATTAGTAAGGAAGTCAATCAGACCAAAAAAACTCTTGATTCTTACTTCAATTAAAATTTTGGTTTCTACTTCTATGCAGGAATTAATGACACCTAAGCCTTATGTGTCCTAACTCACCATAATGAAAACATGTAGGAATAAACCTAGGACTAAAGTTGTGTGATCACTAACATCTATTCCTAGGATGACAGGTCTTACGCTGTTTAGTAGGGCTATGTCCTACAAATCCTTTATTCTTAGGTTCGGAGTTAAGCATATGTTTAGGCTAGTCAGTGGCAGGGATGAGAGTGGTCTTTAAAGCACTACTAGTATTCTCTTTTAAACTTAGACATCCCCTATTACTAGCCGACTTGATTATTCCTAGGATGTTATCTAGCTTTTCAGATTCACTAGAAAAGGCAAGGAGTTGAAACATAGATAAGGTTCTTAACCTAGTTTTTTAACATCTCATTTTAAACAGTTAGCTGACTAGCTTTCCTAGAGATCTTCTGAAGCTCACTTGTAAGATTCCTAATCCGAGTATCCAAAGATTCATTCATCGATTTCAATTCACTTAGTGTTGAGGTAGATTCATGAAGGTCAGCTGCATATTTTTCTCTCTCAAGCACATGTTTCTTGACCTTAGCACACAAGGCTTTATTCTTAGTCATAATCTTAATACACTCCACATATATTTTATCATAAGCCTCATGTATATCTTCCTCACTTTCAGAATCTAATTTCTCATTACTATCTATACCCTCAACCTTCTCACCACCCTTGTTAGATCCACTTCTAATCCTAGCAGTGAAGGCAATATATTTCTTATTCTCTTCATGAGTGATTTGTAAAATATCCCAAACTTTTTTAACTACCTCACACAAGGACACTCTCCTAAATTCTTCATGGGATACGGCCATAAAATAAGGCATGTAAGGCTTTGTTGTTCCAATTACATTCATCCAAATTAGTTTTAGACCAATTAGCGGTGGGAGTGGGGGTTATTAAGTTGTCTACAATTGTACTAAGGACAATTCTACCATTCACCATGCTCAACCAAATCCGTTCATCCATTGATTTTAAAAGCACTCTTATCCTAACTTTCCAATAGGCATAATTGGCACCATCAAAGTATGATGGTACAGACAGTGAACCACTCATCTAGACAAATAAGGTCAAGACACATATTTAGGCTTTGATACCCCTTGAAAGTTCTATTACTTAGCTGGTTTAGGTTGACCTTACATGCGGAATTATTCTATTAAAAGCAACAAGTCACTTTTTAATGGTTTTTAAATGGTTAATCAAACAATCCAATTATTCTAAATTGAATTGACGTAGTTTATAATAAGAAAATAGTAAATAACACAACATGATGATAGAGAAACCCCGACTAGGTAAAAACTCTTGGAACAAGCCAGTTACCTCTACTATAGACAATGACTATCAATGTTAAATGCTACCTAGCCAACTCCACTAGACTCTCCAATCTACTTTCTGTAATCTCCAAGATACTAAATCCTCCTCTAGCTTTCCAATCTTTTACAATTGTCTCTACCAAATGAAACTCTAAGAATCACCTATTCATATTCTTATACCTGTGCTTGTAGTCCAACCTTCCTCAATCTTTAGAAGCCTCTGAAGTTTCAATTGAGAAAGTTCATTCCTTGTTGTATTAAGGAAGTGGATGTTTTGGATTTTAGATCTTTCATGTTTTTCCAAATGTGGTTGTATGAATTCAAGACTTAAAGGATTGAAATCAATGAGAGAATATGTTCTTGGATCTTCAAAGGATGATATGAAAGTGAAATAAAATCATCAACCACATAAAATTTGTGCTAGGTCTTGGGTATTTATATTTGAAGGTGTTTAAGTAGTACGGGCCGAGTAAAATACTTCAAAAATGTGTATTAGGGTGTTTTGCACCTAAGATTGTCACTTGAGTGAGGAGCTAGCGAGAATCAAGCAAGAGACATTCTATTTTTTTCACTCAAGAGAGAAGCCAGTAAGAATCAAGCAAAAGCTAAGTAGTCACCAGTATTTTCATCATAATTTTATCTCCCGATGTCCGATTGATTTAAAATGCATTGGAAAGATAAAGGCTTTGTGCTAGGTCTTGGGTATTTATATTTGAAGGTGTTTAAGTAGTACGGGCCGAGTAAAATACTTCAAAAATGTGTATTAGGGTGTTTTGCACCTAAGATTGTCGCTTGAGTGAGGAGCTAGCGAGAATCAAGCAAGAGACATTCTATTTTTTTCACTCAAGAGAAAAGCCAGTAAGAATCAAGCGAAAGCTAAGTAGTCACCAGTATTTTCATCATAATTTTATCTCCCGATGTCCGATTGATTTAAAATGCATTGGAAAGATAAAGGCTACAATTATTTTCGAGATAGCCTTGTCCAAATTCCAATGTTTCCTATGTGAGAAATGCATTGGTAGTTATGACTGAGAATTTGGAACATAATTTGTACGGCTCTTTGATATCATTTAGACTTCTGATTGCATATTGATGATCATATGCGATCTTCTTGGACATCTTCGACTCATTCAACAACTCAATCACTAACTTACCTCATCTAGTCCTTGATTTTTACACATGATCATTTTAGTCCTTTTGTTCACAGAATCTCCAACTACAACACAAGACCTAACAATATTCTTTTTAATACGTATAGTTTATAAATATAGTATTATTATATCTATCTATTACAAAATATTGGTGCTTCTAAAGTAGTACATATTTTAGTTGGATCTGATCTTCTTGGACATCTTCGACTCATTCAACGACTCAATCACTAACTTACCTCATCTAGTCCTTGACTTTTACACATGATCATTTTAGTCCTTTTGTTCACAGAATCACCAACTACAACACAAGACCTAACAATATTCTTTTTAATACGTATAGTTTATAAATATAGTATTATTATATCTATCTATTACAATATATTGGTGCTTCTAAAGTAGTACATATTTTAGTTGGATCTTACTTGCTCTTGAAGAGTATAATTAAATATGATCTAATATAAATTATATTTTTACTCTTGAAGAGTAAATTTTCATAAAATTTATTATATTAAATAATAATATATTATTACTTTTGAAGAGAATGATATTACGATTTGAATATTTCAAAATGGATATTGACATGTTACTCCATAAGAAGCGTAGGTTTATATTAAATGAATAGAATAGAGCGATAATCAATTGCTGCTCAAGAACGAGATACAATTATGATATTTAAATATCTTAGAAGAATATTGTTGAATCGTTTGAATTAGTTTATAAAAATTAATATTCTTTTAGAATATTGTGTGGACTTGGAATAAGCACAATTCTATATTTATTAATATTTTTGAAAACTATTATGTAGTTATTGATGAATAATCACATATTTAGACGCATCAATGTAAACACTGTATTATTACTCTTGGAAGAGTATAAATTTAGAATCAATATTTTAGAAGAATATTAGATTATTCTATCATTATTTAATAAGGAATTATTTTGCTGTTTGTAAAAATACCCAAATCATGACATTACAATAAATTGAAGAATATTGTATTATTGCTCTTAAAGAGCACAAGTTTATATGTTTTTAATTCTTGAATAAGATCAATTTATGCTTCTGAAATGTTACAAATCTCGTCTGTATCATAAGTTGAAAAGTGCCAAAAAAAATAAAAAATATCTTTATTGTTCTTTGCTAATTTAATGAAATTTAATCATTTTGATGAGAAGTAATCGCAAATTATTATTTCATAGCCTTGGAAGGGGAAAAAAAAGGCTTTGATCATATGCAAATTCTGTCATTCATCATGTATTGATTGTTATTATTTTATTAAATTAGTTATACTAATTTTCTCCATCTTTGAGAATAATATTTAAAAGTTTACATTGATAGATTCATATTTTTTGATTCGAGATTTGCAAGAAAAGCCTAAAGCTAAAGTTTTGAATTTAAATTATTTAGTTTGAATATTAAAAGCATGTTATTTGAATTATTGAACTTTGGTCAAAATTGAAATTTTCAATTTAATTGTTAAAATATGACGTGGTTCATTTCGATATCTAAATTCCTTTGAACTATTTGACATCGTTGATTTAAACATCGATTGTTGACTAGAGTTAATTCTTAATAGATATTTTGATCATACTGGATGGATGTTATTGAATAAATCATTATTAATTATGTTATAACAACAGAAAATTATTTATGCTTTTTATGTTTAGAAAATGACAATAGAACATTCTTTTTTCAATCATTTTTGGTACACAACGTACATTAACTATCAAATTAAACATATTACAACTCCTTTAAGGAAAAAGACAAAAATGACAGCGATTATATTTATACAATAATATATTTTTTGTATCTGACTAAAAGCTCCAGAGTAGCTAATTTTATGTTATACGTAGGGATAAATTTTACTATTGTTAGTAATTTATTCTCTCTACTAAATTGGAAAAATGAACATACTAAATTTCTAAAATATATATCATTAATTGATGCTGTATATTATTATAATTGAGTAATGTATTAAACCAAAATTCAATGGCTCTTTTATTTTATTTTTTGGCATGTCTTATCATTGAATCAATAGTGATGCGAAATGAGAATTCAAATGGATATTAAATGAAAAATGGGAAGATTCTTTAATCAAAAGAATTTTTATATGATGTTTGTTCTTTTTATTGAAAACTGGTTATTGATTGTCACTTGTCAAAATAGGGACTGAATTTCCTACACTTCTAAAAATTAAATAGGGTGATATATGGATCCTTATAAGAAATATGGAGCGTTCTATAGCGGAAATCCCTCTATAAATCTTGATTCCGGGCTTAGAAAACAATCAAATGAACACCGATTTACCTCGGCTCGACCAGAGACTTTCGCCTTCACTTTGGACTGCTCTCTTTCTCTCTAATCCCCACAAAGGAGAAGGGTGGTGGTGTTAACAATCCACAAAGGTATGGAAAGGAAGAAGAAGATATCACAATGTTTGAATCTAACTTACAACCTCACATGGCTTCCCTCTCTCTCGGTTGCCTCTCTTCTCTCGACTGTCCTTCCATTGCTACAACACACACACCCCAAAAACGGCTGGGAGATAAATACATACATATAGGTTAGTTTAGATCACCAAATATGGGCCAAGAAATCTCTAAGTGGGCTGCCATATAACCTAAACTAACGAGCCAATTTCCAACTCTATATTAATCACTAAATGGTCTAACTAACCAAATAATCATCCAACCCAAATTCGAGCCATCCAAAAGTGTAGTTCGTCTCCAAGCCGAGCCAAGTTCATGGTGTCGATAAATAATCCGACAACTGTTTTAAATCATCGCCCAGATTATTAGGTATCAAAAAACCCAACAATCTCCACCTTGATACTCAATAATTTGCAAGCAACCAAAACACACAGTTTATACTTGCACAATCAAGGTAATCCAATAAATTGGAATAACAGACCTTACCTCGTGTTTTCGAACCGAAACACATACCATACTTGCTCCATGTACTCACTAGGGCTAAGGTAAAAAATACCCAAGTAGAAACAAGTATCCACAGTGAACAAAAAATCATGTGATGAAGATATATATAGGATAACACTCACACGGATCTTTTCAAAATTACGTTTACACAAAACCACAGATTAACACTTAGTTAATCAAACCACGGTCAATCACATATGCAACACATGTATAAATGACCCTAAGAAAAGATCTCATCACACTTATCCTATCCATTCCGTGTTACTCCCACCTTGAGAACACATATCGCCTCTCATCGCCCACCATGCTCACTAAACTAATCACTCAACTCATGTCTAACTGGCAAGTCACAATAGATCCTAAATTCACGGGATAATCCTCTATCACCACATCACTTCTCGCAACCTACGTAGATAATGGGACTCCACCTTACAAAAGTGATAGAAGTATCTCTCTCGTACTCCACCTGTACAGGGTCTCTTTCACAGATAAAAGATTCTACATATTTGATCACATCTCCACTCGTGATCCAAATGTCACACTCTACATCTCCTGGTGCAAAACACCATGTACCCCTAGGCATCTATACTCCACCTTATCAAAAGACATCCAACTCACTACTAATGCATCTCAAACTCACTATGGCAAATCAACACCTTTCGGTAACCACAAAGGTTACTCCAATCACCAATGCTCCAAAATCCACAAAGGAATGGTGGCACTTACAAAGAGAATAGAAGAAAGATTCAGTTACTTCACTGCACTCACAAAGGAGGCTCACAAAAAAGAGAAAGAAGATAACCCAAAAATGGCTGCCTCACACGATCTCACAAAGCACGTAGGCTCACAAAGATAAAGGAGAACGGTTGCCCAACTTTTTTCTCACTACCACATTCTCGCACCACTCACAGAGCAAATGTATTACACAACGTAATAAGAGCACCATCAATTCATTCAATTACACATATCAAACATATTGAAAATGTAACACATCAACATTGCAACAGAATAAGTGATCACATACATTCAGAAAGAATTACACACGGATGCAATGCAATAACGAGGTTTACTCTCTCAATAAACCTCACTGGGTCATCACTCAACCCTACAACCATATTCGCCTCATCTCCATCCTCATCCTTCCTTTTATTATCATCCTAGAACAACCTATGCCACCATGTCCAATTTTTATAACAGTTATAACATTTCTTATTTTTCACACTTACCTTAGACCTACATTTGCCACCAATGCCAAATAATGACCACAAGTAAAGTATGAACATAATTCACATAGAATAGTCAAGTAAACTTTCCTAAGGCCACATGCAATTCTAATAATGTAGAAAAATTGACAGCAAATTCACATTGAATTTAAGACAAATAATTAACAAATAATTCCTAGGTCTAGCAACAGGCAATGGTTACCCCTTCATGGTAACCCCAAACCTAATGTCATCCCACACGATGACCTCTAATGCAAAAAATAAATTACTACATAATAATTTTAACTGCAATAATAAAAGGTAAAAGACATGATATCGAGCGAACCACGTCTGAAGGTCCGTAATATCGAGACATACGAATTCACCACTTTAGGAATATCCCTATCCATCCCAAAGCCTCCAGCAACCATGGCAACACGAAACGACATCCAGTACCCGAACATTCAAAGGCAAAACTGTCCAACTTTCACTCTACTACTCGAAACTGAAATCTGACAACACTACAGGGTCCATCTCGTCATGGGGAATATTCTGTCTGAAGACCACTTCGTCGAAATCGGACGAACGCTCCCTCATGCGCCTAACCAGCGTGTTCACGCGCCGGCGCTATCATTCCACGCGCCGGTGACTTGTCGTCCTTTTTGAACCGCCTCTTCCTGCACAACCCACTGGTGCTGTTCATTTCTCCAAATTCTTTTTTATTTGATCGAAAAATACAAAAACAGATCCAGTAGAATTCTCAAAAAATCCCAGAAAATTGTCCAGTTTTTCTGCCTATTTTTCTGTCTGATTTTTGGTCACTTCCAACCCGTTTTTCAGTCCCAAAAATCACAAATTTATCAATAACATTAGCTCTGATACCATTTGTAGCGGAAATCCCTCTATAAATCTTGATTTCGGGCTCAGAAAATAATTGAACGAACACCAGTTTACCTCGGCTCGACCCGAGACTTTCACCTTCCAACCCAAACTCGAGCCATCCAAAAGTGAAGTTTGTCTCCGAGCCGAGCCAAGTCCATGGTGTCAATAAATAATCCAACAACTGTTTTAAATTATCGCTCGGAATTATTGGGTATCAAAAAACCCAACACGTTCCCTATCAAACTAACTTGAGTTTTGACTCTCTTAATACAATTTTCTTTTCTATTTTTCTTTCTCGTTCTTTTAATTAAATAACATGTTGTTAGTACAACGCTTTAAATTTTTTTCTAGATCACAAGTACAAACCAAACATGCTTGTTCTTCGTGCATTTGTACTCCAAAAGAAAAGAAATTCCAACTCCACTTAGATGGTGATATGTAGAAGGAAGGGAAGCCACATAGCCCCAAATGGAATGGTCAAATTGTTGGAAAATTAAAATGGTAAATTGGCTGCTCAAGAATACATGAAGGGAAGCCACGTAAACCCAACTAATAATTCACGTTGTTAGACAGCATGATCGGGAACCTAATGAATCACAAACAAAAAGAACTGAAAGAATAAGATTTACCAATTAATTAGTTGACAAGTGTTGGGGTAATCGATTAATTACTTGCTTGCTAATATGTCCGAATTAATTAATTGTATTAATTAATTCATGGACCAAATTTTATTGATTGAATTAATTAAATACTAGACCGAATTATGTTTAAAAGACGGGTTAATCCCAATTAGACTTATATTAATATGCTGCTAAGTTTGAAAATTCATTAGAGAATATGATTATATTCTTGCTAGCACAAGAAATAAAAGACCTAGCTCTCTCAATCTTTTTTCCAGTGTAGATTTTTATTGATGGCTGGACAATTGACAACTGTGGATTGCAAATTAGAAGTGTTCTTCAAGAACTTCATTAAAGATATAATTCTTTATCACAATTTTTGTGTAAGTACAAAGAAGATCCTTGGTGAGAATTGAAAATTTTGTTTAAATTCCACTGTACATGTTAAGTAAATTCCCAACAATATTTGTGTGAATTAAAGTTGAATGAAATTTATTACTTTATGAGAAAAATAAATTACTACTTTAGAAATATTATCAATTCATAATCTATTTCTCGTAAGAATATTTTTGATATTGCTCTTGAAGAAGCAAATCTTACATACGAATATCCTTCTGAGAGAGAGATGAAGCCTACAAGTACAAGCACTACAATTCCAAGGTCATTTTTGGAATTGGAGTTCTCCAATGCCTTACCTTTTTGGTGAATTAGCCCTAATGGTGTTACTTATGTCCATAGCATTAATCATGCTGGCCTAATCATTTTGAAAACCGGCATCGAACTATGATGAAGAAAAGCCGAATCAGAAGCTGGAAAGCACTGAGACTAACATCAGACCGAAGTTTGTGGCAATATTGGCTGGAGAAGAAAATTCCACACAGCTCACAATTCCCATCCCTGGCTCTTTGCCAACCTCTGTTCAACAAATCTGATATCAAGAATTCAAAACCAGCCAGAAAAAAAATTAGTTAGTATTTTTAAAATTAGATTAGTCTTTTTATTATTTGTTAGCATGACTATATAAAACTTATTTCATCTATAGTTTCACGTGTTTGTTTAGTTTCAGGAAATGTAAAATCAATGAGGCAAATTAGATGTGTTTCATCAAGAAATTTTGGTCAGATGAAAATTAAACTTCATCGTGCTTTCACAAGTTATTATTCTGATTTTCCCTCCAATTGATCGATTTTATTTTATTTTATTTTTTATGACTTCAATTCTTATCCGGAAGTACCTCATTAATCTCATTCACAATGAATATATTTTAAGAAATGATGTCTTCTCCAAATCTATTGTTATAAATTATAACTGCGAGCATTTTGGGTATACTTCGCCTCCTTCAGGAGAAATTGTAAAAGTAGAAAATGTATTGAATTCACTAGTAAAATATTTTGTTGCGCGAATATGTAAAAATGAGTATGAGGAATAAAGTAAATTAAATTAAAGACCACCAAAAAGGGTCTAAATAATTAAGGTAGCAGTTTTCTTTTTTAAGATAAAAAGAATGTTACCCTTTTCTTCCATGTAAATTTATTATTAATGAGTTACCCACTAAATATTCTCAAGACAATCAATTTTGCTAACACAAATGTTAAAAAAAAAAACAAAAGAAAACATATGTCAAAGGAGGTGGTGTTAGGGTTGGGACGAGAGTGGCTACTGAGAGATGAGTACAATAAATTTGGACTCATTGCTACTCGGTTACTTTTTTCTTTCCACGATTTACTCATGTTTATTTCATGAGTACCCACATATATCCTCGGATAATATCTTAATCAACAAAAGGAAACCTTAATTAATTTCCATTAATACGAACTTTAGTATAGCAGCTAGCAGTTGCTATGGTATTCCAAATATTTATTCTGTCA
>NW_019231302.1:96352-97140 GCF_002742605.1 Olea europaea var. sylvestris
GAAAAATAAATTTTAGAAAATAGGGTCAACAGGGGTTAAATATTAAACAAACAAGTGACTCTTCGGTTTGTGGTTTAGACCTAGTTTATTCATAAAATTGGATGCATGTTGGTGCAAGAAGAGTTGAGTGAACCTAACTCATTTGAATATAAAGTTATAGGCCTAAATATTACGAAAAATTGAATACTCGTTCTAGTAACCTATGGTGTAAGTATTTCACTAACATGCTTATAATCAATTCATAAACTTAATTATTAATCTTTCCCATGGAATCCAAAATTGAAAAGAGTGCATGCATCAAGGGCAATTATTCCTCAGAAAATATCTTAATCAACAAAAGGAATCATTAATTAATTCCCATTAATACGAACTTTAGTATAGCAGCTAGCTGTTGCTATGGTATTCAAAATATTTATTTTGTCACCTTAAAAACTCACATAAATGCATTTGTTCTCAATTAATACCCGTATTTTCTCTGCATGAATAAAAAAAAAATGTGGGTTTCATAAAATGAGTTTGATGAAAATTAAATTTTAGAAAAAAGGGTCAAACTGGGACTAAATATTAAACAAACGAGTGACCCTTTGGTTTGTGGTTTTGAACTAGTTTAGTCATAAAATTGGATGTATGTTGGTGCAAGAAGAGTCGAGGGAACCTAACTCATATGAAAAATTGAATACTCATTCCAGTTACCTATGGTGTAAGTATATTACTAATATGCGTATAATCTCTTCATGAACTTAATTATTAATATTTTCCATGGAATCCAAAAATTGAATAGAGTGCAT
>NW_019231302.1:97863-102922 GCF_002742605.1 Olea europaea var. sylvestris
ACATGTAGTCGACTTCTTGATTTTGTCCAATCATTAATAATTTCACTTTTTTTTCTTTGATAATTGATTTATATAACACTAAGTCCCATCGAATTTTCTCATTAGGGCCAGTTTGATCTAGATACTGAGATCTCTGCATATATGAGATTTTCTTGTAAAATAATATTTATTCAGACAACTTGAATTGTTCCAAGTAATGAAAAAAGAATTAATATAGTTGATCCTAAATTTATCGGTACAAAATTTGAGCCTACTTTCAT
Organism: Olea europaea var. sylvestris; assembly: GCF_002742605.1. NCBI lineage: Eukaryota > Viridiplantae > Streptophyta > Magnoliopsida > Lamiales > Oleaceae > Olea > Olea europaea. The sequence goes on from NW_019231302.1 coordinate 98,124, forward strand.
ATCCACTACAAGATACAATCTTATTCTCAATAGTATAGTTAGCTACATGAATAAATTGTCGTTGTAATCAATCTTAAACTATGTTTGATAAGAGTTTAAATATATAAATTATAAACAGATAGAAATTAATAGTGAAAAGTGGATATTAAATTAGATTTTTTTAAATATATAAATAAAAAATAATTTGATTGATTATAAATAATTTAAAAATATTAGCCATAGAACTTTTTTTTGGAGAATAATTTGATGCCTATTATTTGAAAAATTAAAGAGTTTTGAATAGTATTTTTGGAGAATGTGTGGTTAAAATGTAAGGAAACTTTATTGATTTGTATGTAAAATATTTTACTATGCGAACGTGTGATGGAGAATGATAGGGTAACATACAATTTAAATTTATAAAGGTTCTCATACAAGGGCTTATTGAAATTCATTCCAAAAGATAATTGATGTGTGAATTGCGGAACTAAAGATGGGACGTGGTGGTTTTACTTATTAGATGGAATAGTAAGAAAAGTAAAGTGTATATAGTTTATTTTATTTTATCTAATGCCCTCCTTTAATATAGCAAATTTTAGTTTTAAGTTGAAGTTAATAATTAAATTTAACTACACATTCTAAGAGTTCCACACCTTTAAATCACACATTTCATCATTTTTTTTAATTATAATATGCTAAAAATTTGATTTTAATCTATACTACACAGGGATCTCTATTTTATTTGGTGTCAGAAGTTTTGATTCTGAATTTATAATATATGGTCAAGTTGACTATTGATTGGATTAAAAAATGATTGTCGAATTAATGTTTATTACCTTTGTTTCAAGAAGAAACCTATTTTTAGAACCACCCAAAAAATTGGACCCTCGTTAATACTTTGTGGTGTGACAAAAACACATGATTGAAATTAACTTTACATGAACAAGCATGGCAAAATTTTCGTCACAATGCTTATATTGTCTGAATATATGGAAATCCATTCGATAGCGTCTGAACAATTAACACTTTTTGGAAGACTGCATACGAATGAGGAGCATTGATTAAAAGTAACAATGTTACTTTCTTGTATTTGTACTCTTGAGTCTTAATATTGAGTGGAGAAATTTTTGAAGAACAAAAATAAACTTTTAGAATAACACTGAATGAATAGGGTCACATTGGCCATGTTAGCACAATTGGAACTTTTACACATGACGTGGAGCATACTCTTATAGCACTCAGTTGTTTTTTTATCAAATTTCACATTTTGCAAAAGCGATCTATGCTTTTTAACTAAACTTGTATCAACTTTTTAATTGGTCAAACTTCAATTTTAACCATGTAATTTATGGATTGTGAATTTTTATCAACTTTTAAACCCACATTATATTAACTTTTATAAAAAATTATGTCAAACAACCCCTTAAAATAAAGAGAACAAGCTGGAATCTCCTTTCCTCAAATACCCAATAAACTCCATTATAATTTCAGCATTTCTTTGAGCCAAACAATTTCATTATTTTGTTTTTTATTTCTTTCGTTCTTTCTTCTTCTTCTTTTTCACAAGAGCTTGCCCCCATATGTTAAATTACAGAAATAATAAAATGTTCAAAAAATATTTTCATTAATTCATTATATATTGACATATTCAAGAATGTCAAGAGAAAATCTGAATATTTTTTAAAAATGGGAAAACAAAATTTTAGATATTCCAAATTGTCATAAGCCATTTGAACCTTATAGAAATTGGGTTGTTAAGTTAGGTAAACTTAAATTGACTTGAGAAAATAATATTGTCTCTTTTCATCATATTACTATAATGAGTTTTAGGTAAAATAACAACTATCCAATTATTAATTAGGACAGTAAAATGGTAACTAATGATTGAGATTGCTTATTACGTTCTTCTTGCTTGAAATATTTAAAAATAAATAAACACGATGTCAAACTCGACATATTTACCTTAAAAGTTAAGACTTACAACACTCAGAATATATCAACTAATTATGCATTTCACAAATAAGGGAAAATGAGATAAACCTATGTGAATTAAAAACTTTCACATTGATGTTTATTATTGTTTTCTGTGTTCTAGAGTACACACTATATAGTAGTAAATTGAAATGATTGATAATAATAGATTTAAGCAATGGATCTTAAATTAAATAAAAACAACATGTCGTCTCGGTAACTAAATTGGTCTTCACTCTTTGTTGTTAGTTGCAATCAATTTTTTATGTAAAAAATGGTGCAAAATGGTGCAAATTTCTGTTAAATCATTGTATGGTCTTCTATAACTCCTTGATTTTTGTGAGAAGAGAATTTTAGGTCTTGAAATGCGCTAATAAATTATTGTATTGCTATTGGTAATTTTGTTCAAATTATCAACTCATATTGACTGCAGACATAACATCTAAAAATTATATAGTTGATGATCATAAAGAAATTTCTAATTGTGATAGTTTGATCCATTTAATTTAAAAAATAATGACTAATGTTGAATGATTTGGTTGTGTTAATTTATTATATATGTTGAACAAAGATGGACTTTAATATTTAATTATGTTACTAAAGGTAGAATAAAAGTCACCTCATCTAATTTGAGTCGTGTTGCAGAGTTCAAATTGAATTAAACATCTTCCATTGAAATCACTTTCTTTCCCTTCAAGTGGAATGTTCATCACTTATGCCTATTAAATCTCTCTACCTCGTATCCTCTACAGAGGGTGATTCTGACAACAAAGAACCTAGAGCAACGATGAGACTTTTCTCCACCCTGACTGTTTAGCATGGAACTAGTAGGATAAAAAGATGGGATATAAGTGTGAAAATGACTAAGGGCCTATTTTTAATGATTTTTGAAAAGTGAAAAGGAGCTTTTGTGATCCAAACATAACGTTTGGAACTGTTCGACTAATTTTATGAAAGTATTTTTTATAATAAGTATAGCTTTTGAAGGAAGTTGGTTCAATATGGTTTTCTATGAAAACACTTTTGGAGTAGGAAGTGCTTTTAAAATTTAGTTTTCAAGCAAAAATGAAAATAACTTCCTCGAGTTCTCTGTGAGAAGATAACTGGCTTGATCCCAGAGTTTTTCTCATAATGGGTTTCTCCGTCAAAAAATTTGGTGTTTTTACTGTTTTCCATATTACAATTTCGGTACTCAAATATAGGGTTAATTGGATTGTATGCATAACCATCTAGAAACTAATTATTAGTATTATTACGCATGTAAGGTTGAACTAATCGATAATCTAGAACAATCAATTGGTTATTTAGCGCGTTTCAATTATTTTCCAGAGCGTTCTAGGTTTTTCATGCTTAAACTAAATTCATTATTACCTTTATTTTGTGGGAAAAATCCGCTTCTATTTCATGAATGCATTTAGTTGCCTTCCCTCAGAAAATGCAATTTCGAGGCAAGAATATCTGCAAGAAGGAGAACAAAGATGTAGATTTGTTGATTGTAGGCCATAAAGAAATAGAAAGAGAACAAAAGTTTTATGTGTATGTTTTGGAGAAGAAGGCTGCTATATTCTACACCAAGTCTCGGTATTCATAATATTGGAATCATACATTGCAAGGACCTAAAAACCATTAAAATTTTGTAATTATACAAGTCAACAGTGTTTTGTAATGGATGGTCGATATGCCTTTGATATTGTTTAATTCAATTTGTCTACTGAATTCAACCAGTATCTTTTTGCCCACACTAGTAGTGTGGTGTAAAAATGAGTTGGACCACCTAAATTCAGCATGACCTGCCGCGTTAGGTCAGCCCAAATTGGCTAACATTTATTGCGTAGATCGGAGGGACTGACCCACCTTCGTATGGATATACAAGTTGAGATACCACTTCGACTCGACTCACCACAGAACTCCTTTTGTGACAAAATAATTAAATTGCCAAAATATATATTTTTTTTTTATTTTTTCTCAGGCTGAGACTATTCAAAAAGATGTATAGGAATGCTTATACAAGTCAACCCTAGCCCCTACCCACCCATCCACCAAAAAAGGAAGAAAAGAAAGTGCATTTGCACCAAAAAGAAGAATAGAATGTGTGTCTGAAAATATAAATTGTTGATAGGCAATTGAAGTTTGTACCTTGAATGTTTCACCATTGACTGTATGATAACCTCTCATTGTGCTCAACTGCAGCTTTAATGTTTGTTAGATGTTGAAAGGGTGATGAATTATTTAACAATTTTGGGCAAATCAGATTTGATGAAAATGAGCCCTATTTGCCTTAACAAATCAAGGCATGGATTCCTGCACTGCCAAATTAACCATGTCGCCTTGAACCATAATAAGGTGAATCGATCCTTTCTATTTTATTAAATGTATTCTCTTCTTCAACAAAGAGATCCCAAGCAAAGATCGCCCCTTTGAAGATGGCCCATATGGAGTTCCTACTTCACCCCATTAACTCTTCTTCTGCTAATTAATCCTAGACCAATCAGTTAACAGTTGACCACCCTATCAAAGAGCCACAAGCTCGCTCAGAAAGATTGTTGTGCCATGTCTTTTGACTTTACTATACTCTAATAGTCACTAGACTCATAGCAGTCGGCCTGCTTCTCTTGCTCATTATCGTTTTGACAATTCAAACTTTTGGATGTAACAAGATAATATAGTTCCTAGTTTAATGTACACCATTGGATGTTAAAATGATTTTGACTTGCATTTGAATGAACAGGTCGGATAAATTTGTTTAGTCTTTTGTTGACCCTTTTTTTGCAATTTATCAAAGGTAAGTCTCAGCCCCCAAGGACATTGGTTTTGGATTTTACATGCAATCAAGCTAATTATGCAAAACT